>NC_059181.1:20208169-20508377 GCF_019923935.1 Bubalus bubalis
GTAGTGTCTCTGCCCAGGGGAGCCTGTTAAAGACTCAGTACCCAAAGACTTTATTGAATTGGTTACATAGGCATCCTCTGCCTAGCAGCTACTTTTCCTGTCCTGAAATTAAAGCAAGTGTTTAGTCCCCAGGTGGGCAAAGTAGTCTTATTGCTTAGGGAGGCTGCATGTCAATACAGAGAATTGTTTTACTAGCCAAGTTCCCATATGTCAGCGGAGGGCCAGCCTTGCAAGCAGGCCCTTCTATGATAGCAGCCTCAGGCCTGCTATATTAACTCTTTTCTACACAAGGGACCTATTTCCTTAACTGTAGTTTTCATTGTTTTTTTCCATTACTTTCAAAAGAATATAGTTCAATTAACTTTCATTTTAGAAAATATCACGTCACTTGAAAAAATAATGAAGTCTCTTTTAAGGGAATGTCGTTGTAGTATTTACAATATTTTAAAAAGATAGCTAAAGCTTTGCTTCTTTGAATGATGGATAAATCTGTATTGTGTGCCTCAGAGTTCTTAGGTTCCAACAATATGTATGCTGATTATACTCTGCACTCATGATAATGATAAGTATGAGAATATATTTCTATAGGGAAAGAAAAGATAATCTTGTTGAAAAAGAAAACCTAGAGAGCATAAAATACATTTTGTGTAGATTTTAAACTAGACCTTCAGGTTCTAAGAAGTAATGTGCAAAAAGCATAGGAAGTACATTATATAACTCAGTTCTTTAAAGCTGTCTGTTATCCATGTAGCTTCCTAAAAAACAAACCACCCCCATCTTTGTCATTTTTAAAAATAATGAGCTGTTAAATTATAATGATTACTTGTGGTAACACTAAACGAAAAAAACCTAATCAGTAATTTTACAGCCAAACAATTTAGGGAAAATAACTATATGTAAATTAACTATACTTAAACATACTAGCCTGAGTTATTATTTGAGTTATTATTCTGAAGCAAAGTGCACTCAAGAAAATTAGCATAACATGATGGGTTTTATCTTTTATGCTTTCTCTCTAAAATTAATTGTGTATTTCTATAGCCATGGATCCTGCAACTGATTTATACACACACACATCCCACATACATATTGGATGATTATCTCTGGGTTACACTGAATGTCAGCAAATTATTTGATCCTTATCTTTAGGACTAATACCCATCCATAATATTATATTCCCAAGAATTATGTAAACCATATACAAATTGTGAAAATTATTATAGTCTATGGGGTCACAAAAGAGTTGAACATGATTTAGCAATTAAACAACAAAGAATGTTATTTTATAAGCAAAGATATTAAATAAAGTATGTCACGTAATATGAATTTTCTGTATAAACCCAAGGCCAGCAGATTTTATGTAGACAAAATCCAGTTGTTCCTTACAGATATACCTTTGTAAAGAAAAAGAAGAATCTGTTACCTAAAATTCATTTTGAGGGATTATCTGTGAATTAAAATTATGTATACTGTTCTCTCTACCCTAACTAGCTAGTCATATGAATTTAACCTTATTTAGACTAGTGAACAATCTAGTTTAGTAGACTGACTAGAACCAGTGATTTATAGTCATTAATTGAAAGCTAAACCAGTTGTGGGTTTCTCTGTTAAGACATTACACTCTTCTGGTCCTTAGCGTGGAATGGACTGATAGGTGGGTTTAATGGATGGCTGTTTAGCTAGGCAAGCATGATGCAGGAAGTATAGCTCCAGGGAATGGTTATAAAGGTGTTCTGTGGAAATCAAGTGGAATAAGAGAAATAAAGGCACAAAACAGTGGTAATGTCAATAAATTGGATACTTGAGTGGAGATTTTCTTTTAAAAAATTGCTGGGTTGGAGGTAGTGTACTATGTAGAATGGAGATAATAGAGGCAGTTGTTGGAGTGTGCTTAAGAATAACAAACATAGGGCCATGGGGGTGGATAGCTGGAGAATGGAGAAGTAAAGAGCATTGGAGCTAAGGGACTGAGGAGCCAGTGTACTGACATCACCTACATGAAGATTGCTGCTGCTGCTAAGTCGCTTCAGTCGTGTCCGACTCTGGGCGACCCCCTAGACGGCAGCCCACCGGGCTCCCCCGTCCCTGGGATTCTCCAGGCAAGAACACTGGAGTGGGTTGCCATTTCCTTCTCCAATGCATGAAAGTGAAAAGTGAAAGTGAAGTCATTCAGTCGTGCCCGACTCTTAGCGACCCCATGGACTGCAGCCCACCAGGCTCATCTGCCCATGGGATTTTCCAGGCAAGAGTACTGGAGTGGGGTGCCATTGCCTTCTCCGACATGAAGATTAGTTCTGTGTAATAGAGGCAAAAGTAGGTGTGAGAAGAAAATATTGATTCAAGTACTGAAATACTAGGTTGGCCAAAAAGTTTATTTAAGTTTTCTTTGAGCTGTTACAGAAAAACCCAGATGAACTTTCGGCCACCCCAGTATTTAACACCTGGGAGTGTTGCCTAGGAGATCAGTAGCTAGTGATGGCTTATGGAGTAGAATGAACTTCAAAGGAACAAGTGATAGTCATATTTGCTTGACTCCTTCGTAAAATTTTGTGAAAATCAAGTGAGACATTGTCTGAGAAGGCACTCTAAACCCCTAAAAAAGGTACACAGTAGTACTCGGCATGTTTAAGAGCCCTGAGTTTCACCACTGCTTTGTATCCCTATTTCTCTGCCTACAGAATAAGGACAAAGATAATATTATTCTCTCCTGCTTCACAAGAGATAAGAAAGTTTAGTGGCATGATTTTTGAATTTGTTTTGAGTCTTTGGAAAAAGAAAGTACTTTTGTTCACTGGGGTTCAGAGTCACTGTTCCATTCAGCTTTTCAGTGTTTTCTGTGACTGTTGGTACTTCAGTGGCACTCTGTGTATCAAATAACATTCTTCCCCATCTTTGATTTCAGACATTTCAGCAGTCTTCTCTGCAGCACAAATCAAAGAAGAAAAACAAAGGTAAGAAAAGTAAATGAAACAGTTAGCTGCTTAGTCTACACTGGAACAGTCACCAGCCCACTTCACCCATCCTCTCTCGCCTGAGCCCAGTGTGGTGTGGAAGAGAACCACCCCCTAGCACAAGAGCTACAAAGATCAGCTTCTCCTTCAGGTCAATTATGGTACAAGGTACCCTTTACAAGTGGTCTCAACAGGTTCTCAGACTGGGACCATGCATTTCGAATTAAATTTTATGTCCATGTAGATGAAAAGGTATTAAAATTTTCCAGTTTTTTTTATTTTAATACAATGAGAAAATAAATATTTTTAAGGTTTAATATACAGACTTATTTTTATGATCTATAGATTAATCTTCTACCTTTTATGATCTATAGATTAACTTAAAGAGTACATTTACCCACTATTATTTTTAGGTCCTATAGCTGGCAAAAGCAAAAGACGAATTTCTTGCAAAGATCTTGGCCGTGGTGACTGTGAGGGCTGGCTTTGGAAAAAGAAAGATGCGAAGAGTTATTTTTCACAGAAATGGAAGAAATACTGGTTTGTCCTAAAGGATGCATCCCTCTATTGGTATATTAATGAGGAGGTAAGACAAGCACATTTTGTTTTCTTATTCATTTTGTTTTTAACCAAAAGAATCACTGTTTTAAGATTTATATTTTAAAATATAATCAACTTAAGGCTAATTCACGAGACTTCTAGTAATTTTTCAGTCTGCCTTCTTAAAATGGTTGCATTGTGGGATTCTGTGAAGGCAGTTGTCTCAATTACTCTAATGAAACATGTCTGAAACATAGGTAATATATAGTAAAATCCTGTATATCTAGTTAAAAATATGAAGCTAATTCAAGCAATAGCTTACTTAAAAGGATTATATATAGAGAGAGAGATTTGATAAAGATTTTTAAATGTCTTGCTTTTGTTCAGTGTTTTACATTTTTTTATGTTTGCTTTTTTGAAAGGAAGTCTTTTATAGTAAGTTAAGTTAATTAATTGGAGAAGGCATTGGCACCCCACTCCAATACTGTTGCCTGGAAAATCCCATGGACGGAGGAGCCTGGTAGGCTGCAGTCCATGGGGTCACTAAGAGTCGGACACGACTGAGTGACTTCACTTTCACTTTTCACTTTCATGCACTGGAGAAGGAAATGGCAACCCTCTCCAGTGTTCTTGCCTGGAGAATCCCATGGATGGAGAAGCAGCAAGTTAATTAATATCTGCATTTGCTTCAGTTTTTCTTAAAGAATAAATGAACTAGTAGACTAGCTTTAAAAATCTGCAAGTATTCATTTCATTTGACCCAATAGGGGAGGGAAGGGGAGAGTATATAACAAATGCAAATTGTTCTTATGATTTCCTGTTTCATTTGTGGTAATTAGATTTATATTCAGAGTAATTATATAACCTGTCAAATATCACAACAAATATACAGTATACCTCATTTTTTTTTATATTCTCTTAACTCTACATTTGCTTCCATTGCTATAGCCATCTATCAGTTCACTTTAAGTTTTTATTTATTTCTTTATTTTTGGCCACACTGCATGGTATGTGGGATTGAACCCATGCTCCCTGCATTGGAAAGTGGCGTCTTAACCACTGGACTAGCAGTGAAGTCCTCAAGTTTGTTTGTTTGTTTTTTTTTAATATAAATTTATTCATTTTTAAACAAAAATTTCTTTTGTTAACTTGTTTTATCATTAAAAAATATATACATGGTTTTAAATAGTGTGCTGGCTAAGTACTTTTTATATGTCAATGAAATAGTATAAAAACATAGCTTCTTTATGTTTCTCTTTATTTTAGATCACTTGTAGATTGTCTACTGACCACTATTTTTTTTTTCAGTATAATGGAGAGATCATAACTACCCCAAAAGTTTTTTAAATTTTTCAAAATTTTAAATTTTAACATTAAAAACATCAAGGGTAACATAAGAGAAATCAAAGTTAAGAAAGAGATTTGAGACTATTGTATTTACCCCAAGATTGGAAGAAAATAAAAATGGACTTCCCTGGTGGCTCAGAGGGTAAAGCATCTTCCTGCAATGTGGGAGACCCGGGTTCGATCCCTGGGTTGGGAAGATCCCCTGGAGAAGGAAATGGCAACCCACTCCAGTATTCTTGCCTGGAGAATCCCATGGACAGAGCAGCCTGTAGGTAGGCTACAATCCATAGGGTCACAAAGAGTCAGACACGACTGAGTGACTTCACCTCTTCTTCATTAAAAAATATTGGAAGTTACAACACTACTTTTGTATATAGCATACATATTAGTCACTATCATTAGCATCAAATTTTACTAAGTTTTACATATAAACATACATACACACACTAAAAGAATTGAGAATCTCTATTCTTTTTCTTTGAGATAGCAGGTGGGAATGTGTAATGTCTCTTGAATTTGATATATAAGAAGCCATGAACTGGTATAGCACACGTCAATGTTTGGGAGTAAATGTCTTAGAATTGGCTTGTGTACATGAAAGAAACAACAATGATTAAAGGGTTTAGCCAAAAATACTTAGTTGATTTAGTCATTAAGTTGTGTCCGACTCATGTGACCCCATAGACGGTAGCCTGCCAGGTTCCTCTGTCCATGGGATTCTCCGGGCAAGGATACTGGAGTGGGTTGCCATTCCCTTTCTCCAGGGGATCTTCCCAATCCATGAATCCAACATGGGTCTCCTGCATTGCAGGTAGATTCTTTACCAAATGAGCAATGAGGGAAGCTTAGACTAGTTGAAATAACTTATATCTAACATGAGATTTTAGATAATTCTCCTATCTTGTATTTCTATCCCACATTAGAGAGGGAGGGACTTTATGGACTTCATTCAATTTTCCAAGTGAAAAATAACATTATATATATATATATATATATATATATATATATATATATATATGTATAGCATGTAAACCAAGTCAGATATTTGAAAATCAACTTACCCTATCCACTTGTAAAATGTTGAGTACACAAAATAATTATTTAATTTGTTTGATAAGAGATTCTTTTGGAGGTAGAAAAGGAACTGAATTAATAGATATCCCTATATGTTACATCTGGACATTTAAAATGGGAGGAAATTTAATTGTATATGTGGACTAAAGTTATTTTATATGTTATAAAAGTCTGTATGCATTCTGGGAAAAATACTTAGAAAACAGGTTTTACATTGAGAATTAAATTATTTTTTCTGTCTTTAATATAGAAAGAATTTTTAAACATTCTGTATATATATTTTAATATTTACTATTCTAAATGTTCAAAATATACATTCAGTTTAATGGACTATAACAGGTAAGAGTGAAATTCTAATCTCTCAAATGTCTAATTTAAGGGATTAAATGAACTGTTTTATTAGTATAGATATTTAAGACATAGTTATATATTAGTGTCAGCTTTAAACCTTTGTATATAATATCCTAAACATGAGTGTTGCCTCTTCAGGATGAAAAAGCAGAAGGATTCATCAGCCTGCCTGAATTTAAAATTGATAGAGCCAGTGAATGCCGCAAGAAATAGTAAGTTGACTTTATTTGGGTCAAGGGAGAGAAAGGAAGGGTTTTTTGGGGATTTTGTTTTGATTTTTAATTTCTAGCTTTTAAATTATAGATTGCTTGGCTAATGCTTTCAAATTGAGGTAATAAGAAAGCAGTTTTGTGGGCAGAAAATTGAATTTTTAACTGATTTCTGTCATCATGGTAGAAGCATTATATATTCGTACTCAGGTTAGATTTGAGGCAATTTTATCCATAAAAATTATCTGGTTCTAACTTATTTCCCAATCTGAAATGAATGTACTCTGTTTCCTTTTGCAGTGCATTCAAAGCCTGTCATCCTAAAATCAAAAGCTTTTATTTTGCTGCTGAGCATCTTGATGATATGAACAGGTAAAATGTTACTTATATTTCAAAATACTTAGTCTGTTAGGCTTAGAATTCTCAGTTTTCCCCATTAATGCTTAGAGAAAAATATCACTGAAGTTTCTAGATCAGATTTAAAATAAAATGGACCCAGCCATAACTCTATACCTAATTTTAAAGAATAGCATTTTAAAATGTCAAAATAAACTCATTGACTTTTTAAGTTTACCAAAAATGTTCCAAAATCCATATATAGGCCAAATATATATATATATATATATATATATATATATATATATAAAGGCCAAAAAATACCCACTGCAGAAAAAAAAAATTTTAAGTCCATTTCAGGAATATGTCTCCAAATTTATTCCCAAGTGAGGAAAATAAAGATCCCCACAAAAAAAGCTGACTTTTCCAAGTGCAGAGTATTTATGACAGAATAGCCATCTCAGTAATTCAAGCCTAAGCTTAGTTGGTATATCTTTCTGTCACCTTTCTTCTGTTGCTGAACAGGATTGTGCAACCAAGTGATTAGATGGCACATGGTTATGTGATGCCTCTGGGAAAATCTGTATATATATATATGCTATGCTAAGTCACTTCAGTCGTGTCCGACTCTGTGCGACCCCATAGACGGCAACCCACCAGGCTCCCCCATCCCTGGGATTCTCCAGGCAAGAACACTGGAGTGGGTTGCCATTTCCTTCACAAATGCATGAAAGTGAAAAGTGAAAGTGAAGTCGCTGAGTCGTGTCCGACTCTTAGCAACCCCATGGATTGCAGCCTAACAGGCTCCTCCCTCCATGGGATTTTCCAAGCAAGAGTACTGGAGTGAGGTGCCATTGCCTTCTCCATATATATATATATATATATTTTTTTTATCATCTACAACATACAGCTTCTTGTTTCCATTTTGGCTCTTATTGATCCTTTCTTCCTTTTTCTTTCCTTTCCCCTTTCCTTTTTCTAGATTTGTAGAAATTGAGTTTAAGATTGAAAATATTTCCTTTTATAGGTCTTCACCAGGCAGTGCATGTTACATATATAATGTGCCAACACATTATACAGAGATACAGAATAGGGAGTTACAGAATAGCATATGGAGATACAGAATAGCATAGTAGTTTAGAGTATGAACTTTGGAACCAAGCTGTCCAAATTCCAGCTATCCCACTTACTAGCTGTATGACCATGGATGTAGAACTTAACCTCTCTATGTCAGATATTAAGCTCTTGTAAAAGTGGTGATAATAACCATCTTCATCCATAGAACTTTTATGAGGAGCAAATAAGCACACATGAAAGGCTTAGAATAGTGCCTGTTAAATTGTAAGTGCTATATAAGTGTTTCCTTTCAGTATATATTCCTTTTATTGGGTTAGCCAAAAAGTTCGTTGGGGTTTTCCATACAATGTGACCAAAAACCCCAATGAACTTTTTGGCCAACACAATATATACTTTGGGCTTTTACACCATATACCTTTCTTTGTATATCTCTAAGGAATTTGTGTTCAGATATTTTTAAGCACAAAACTACATCTTCATAAATGTGCTTGAATGCACTCAATGAACACTTAATATGCTGTCATAAATAATCTTGTTCTTTGACACTTTGGAATATAGGCACGATTTTTCCAAAGCAAGGATATGAATTTAAGGAAAGGGCAAAGAAAGGTGTTGAAAAACTTGATAAACTCTTTTTATATTTAATAGGAAAATTGAGCCTTTCTTTTTTGAAGTTATTAACAATGTTGTGTTAGTATCTTGTGTACAGTGAAGTGATTCATTTTCACATATTGGGTTGGCCAAAAAGTTTGTTCAGGGTTTTCCATACCATCTTACAGAAAAATCCATGGTTTGCAGATATTTTCTTGCATTCCTTACATTGTCTTTTTGTTTTGTTTATGATTTCCTTTGCTGTGCAAAAGCTTATAAGTTTTATTAGGTCCCATTTGTTTATTTTTGCTTTTATTTCTAATGCCTTGGGAGACTGACCTAAGAAAATACTGCTATAGTTTATGTCAGATAATGTTTTGCCTATGTTCTTTTCTGAGAGTTTTATGGTGTTGTCTTATGTATGTCTTTAAGCCATTTTGAGTTTGAGTTTTTTTGTGTATGGTGAGAGGTTATGTTCTTACTTCATTGGTATGTATGAGTCTGTCCAGCTTTCCTAACATCACTTGCTTCAAGAGACTACCTGTTCTCCATTGTGTATTCTTGCCTCCTTTGTTGAAGATTAAGTGTAGATGTATGAATTTATTTCTGGACTCTATTCTGTTCCATTGATCCATATGTCTGTTTTTGTGCTGATAGCATACTGTTTTGATTACTGTTGCTTTGTAGTATTGTCTGAAGTTAGTGTGTGTTGCAGGGGTGGGGTATGCCTACAGCTTTGTTCTTTTTCCTCAGGAATTCTTTGTCAATTCTGGGTATTGTATAGTTCCACATAAATTTTAGGGTTATTGGTTGTATTTCTGTGAACTGAGCCTTGCATTTGGTTTCCACAATCTTCTCTTGCTTTGTATGTTGCCATTCTTGAAATTTCACATGAGGCAATCAGAATTTGCTGAGCTTGTTCTCAAAATGAAAATTATGTAGTTGCTGGGGAGTGGTGCTACTCTATTTTGTGTTTTAACTATTTTATAATCTGTTCTTGTAGTTACTATTCATTTTTTCACAGTTGAGCTCAGTACCCTTGGGATAAACATGAAGGATTATAACATCATAACCAAACAGAAAATAAGTGGTATATATGAGCATGTCCTCTTCTACAAGATAAATCCACTAGAACACAGTTTAACTCCCATCTAAGAATTAACATAATTTAATCATTTGGGATACTTGCTAATCAGGGTCTTTTTAGGTTTAGAAAATAGCCTGCTCAAAAATGCATTTTTATTAGCTGTAACACCATTCTTGGTCTCCATTCTCTACCCTGTGTTAGGAATAACTTTAGAAGTATATGATGTCACTACTCTTCCCTGATACTCCTTTGGATGTATCTGGTTCAGAATATCAGAAAAAAACTAAGCCAAACCCATAAGTTTCACTTTGTTGCCTTTTCTAAGCAGTGAATCAAAGAAAAAATAAATAAATCTGATCAAATATGTCATCATCTCCATATCAGACATTTCAGAGTGCTATTTTATATTAGCCTTTCCATAGTGTACTACAACCTTCTGAATTGTCCTGAAATACTGAAAGTTTTTAAAAAATTTAAGTATAATAGACTGTTACTGTTTTGCCTTGCTTTTTCTTTCTTTAATAACCATATTCCCAGTATCTATTTTCAACAAACAAGTTGTTTAAAAAATTACTTGTCAGTAGGAAGGAGAGTGAATGGCAATGTTCACAGAGGATTGGTAATAGGGAAAGACACCCTCCAACAACTTTATTTAATACCCTAATTATTACATAACAGCAAGATGTCCTGGGTATTGGTTCATTCTATATGTAGTCCTTTGAAGGCATGTACCTAAGCCTTCAAGAAATGATAAATAATTATAATTATAATCATTATAAATAAATACCTTATCTGGTTATTTCCTAATTTCTAAAGTATTATCATATGTATTTTTAAAATGTAGTGCTAGTTTTGGAGAAGGCAATGGCACCCCACTCCAGTACTCTTGCCTGGAAAATCCCATGGACGGAGGAGCCTGGTAGGCTGCAGTCCATGAGGTCGCTAAGAGTCGGACACGACTGAGCGACTTCACTTTCTCTTTTCACTTTAATGCATTGGAGAAGGAAATGGCAACCCACTCCAGTGTTCTTGCCTGGAGAATCCCAGGGACGGAGGAGCCTGGTAGGAGGCCGTCTATGGGGTCGCACAGAGTCGGACATGAGTGAAGCGACTTAGCAGCAGCAGCAGCAGCAGTTTTGACAGGACCTAGTAATTGGAATGAAAAGGCAATCTTTAGATTTAATTTACTTCTATAAAATCTGCATGTATGTATACACATTCATACACTTACTCATACATATACCCAAATATACATATACCCAAATATAAATGTTAGAATATTAAAACCTCACCTTCTGTTTTTTGAGTAGCTTTAAGTTGGAATGTGAGGTAATTTGCAAAAAACACTTTTGAGCACCCTACCACCAATCCATCTGTTCTCTCCTCAGAAATGAGCATTGAAACATTAAAAAATCTTTTTTGCCAGTCTGTGTAAAATCTGTGGGAAGAAAATAAAACATCATGTTTCTCAAGTATTCTGAGACTTATTTACTGAATTTACTTGGCCTGTGTATTCCTTTTCATGTCAGCACATATGTCATTGTAATTCTCAGGACTCACCAGTTTCTGTTTAGTAGTTATTATTTGTGCATTTCTTCCATAATTCTTACTCTTATTTCCCTCTCAGTACGTTATTCTGTGTCAGTTCTTGGCAGCTTCACTGGAATGTTCACCGTAGGCCCAATCTTATTCCTGCATGTTGTCTGTCTCCCTCACTGAAAATATAGGCATCATGGAAACAGATACTTTATTTCATTTATCTCTATCCTCCATGCCTAGGACAGTACCTGGCACACCTAAATATTTCTACCTCAATTAATGCATCAGTTCAGTTCAGTTCAGTCATATCTGCTATTCATAATAGCATATAAACACCAAATCGTAACTGCAACAAGTGTTTAGTTAAGCATTTTCTAACCAAGGCCTAAGGAGACTTATCCAAGACAGCAACAACAGCTGTGTAGCATTCAGCCTTTTGTATTTGTATACCCTGGCCCAAGTTTATACACATACTTTCTAAAGAGTTTTTATTGTGGGCAGAATTTGTCTTCCTAAAAGTAGTTTAATGTTTTCATTGTCTTGTGAAATTTAAGAATCCTGGAGCTCATCAAAGGCAGAAATTGTGTCTTATTCATTTTTGGACCCCTAAAACATAGCTCATTGTTCATCATATAACAGACATTTAATAAATGTTGTTGAGCTGAAAAATTAAGAAGCCTCTTTTTAGTTTCTTTATTCATCTTATACAAGTCCTCATTGCTCTTTAGCTAATAACAAAATTAAATTTCAGTGATATATTAAGAAGTAGTAAATAGGAGGTACTGAATTAAAATTCAGCAATAAATGTTCTTCTGGTGGAATATCAACATCATTTCTACCCAAAAAGCACCAACCCAGTCTTTCCTAAGGGTGCTAAGACTTGCCTTGTAATACAAATTCAACTCCTTTCTTACTACAAGTCACCTATAGACTAGATTTTCATGTTGACCTTTTACTAATGATTAGTCATTTTTAAAAGGTTATTTGTTATGAGGTTAGCTTCTTACAGTTTATAATTTTCTGCATTATGTGTGTATATACCATCGTACTGAATTCATTTGATTACTTTTTGTTTTCATTTCTGCTCCCTTTTTTACTTCCCAGACATACTTGAGGTAATCATTGCACTGTAGGTTTTGTCAAAGTTGAGCTTTAAGTGACTTGTTCCTAAAATTAAGCCTTAAATTTCCATGGGTGTGATTTTGTCCATTAGAGAAACAACTTTCCTCCCTCTCTCTTCAAGATATTCTCAGTATCTGATGCACAGTCAACACCACTTGGCACAGTGATGAAGTATATGAGTCACTTCAGAGATATTCATCTTCTAGTTGACAGGGGAAATAATCTCTTAGGAGAAGAAGTTCTCAAAAACAATTTTTTTAAAATATGTTAAGATCAGATTATTCCACAATTTAATATTAACTCTATTAGCTGGTTTAGAAGGCTGATTCTCCCTTACTTTCTTATTTGGGAAAATATATGAATCATAGTTCAGGATTAACCAGTGAAAAATTGTCAAGTTAGTTTAAAGACTTTGTGATTCAATAATCTGATGCAGTGTAAACAGTTACCAGAGTAATGGAACAAAAGATGGAGATTGAAGCAGTTCTTTGCTTCAGGTAGTCCCCTATGTTGGCAATAGCAATTCTCCTGAAAGAGGAGAGAACTAAGATTTAATTTTAAATTACTATTGTTTGTGGAAATAAATTTTCAGGATCCAAAACATAGGTTAAAATTGTATATGTAATTTTTGTTTTGGAAAAACCAAATACCCTTGTATTTAGAGACAGATTTCCATAGTACTACTCAGATGTGTTTCCCCTTGGATCATTAAATGTAAAAGAGATTCATCAAAACTAATTATAGGACTTTGGTCATCTCAGACCCCTTTATATTGCAGATATATACAGGCTTGCCCAAGACTTTTCTAGTGAAATAGCATCTTTACTGTGGGAACAGTTTGTACTACAGCAAATTATAACTTATTGACAACTCCATGTGTTAAGAGTAACAAAAAAACAACACATCTTTTATCTGAGGTTATTCCATATACTCATATGCATTTGAAAATAAATATTTCCAAAAAGGTAAATTATAAGAAATTCAGTTGCAATGTTACTGATATTTGTTATTTCAGGTGGCTTAACAGAATTAACATGCTGACTGCAGGATATGCAGAAAGAGAGAGGATTAAGCAAGAACAAGGTAAAGGAATACTTTTTTTTTTTAACTATTGCTATGTTTTTTTCCCTTGCTGTTTTCCTCTACAGTGTTTCATTGCTATCACTTGAGAGAAAATGCAAATGTCAATCTGTGGTGGTGTTTTTTTTCTCTCTTTTGTGCACTTCAAAGGAATCCAAACCATAGCATCTTATGGGTAGGATTTAGTAAATCAAACAGGAAATAAACTCATATTTTTAGAGCAGCTAATATGGAGTTTGTTCCTGTTTGTTGCCATCTCCTTTAGACTATTTCTTAAAAATTAAAAAACCTAGAATTGGTCCTATATTGACCCAAGTCTAGGTTCTTAGTGGTTTTTTCTACTTAGTGGTTTCACAGACATTTAAGTGCTTTTTCATGCAGAGAGCTCGGATGAATGATTCATTCTTTCATCAAGTATCTCATTTGGTTGTGTTCTTCAGTTCTGTTAGTGTGTTAGCTCTGTGATCATGTGGAACTTGCCTTAGTATTGACCTCATATTTATAAAACACAATATCCTGATGCAGAATTGAAATCTCAACAAAAGTTGTGGTTACCATTCTAAAAGTGGCTTTACTTTTCCCAAAGAATGTTTGCTGTACATCCCTTGGAAGCATAACTCGTTTTTTGAAAACTTTTGAGACATCCTAAAGTTAAAGGAATATAGAATGATACACAAACATACTTCTAGTTATGTCTCCAGTATGTATAGTCTGTGTGTTGATGTGAAGATTCTGAAAACTTTGTTTCCTCACAGAGAAAACTTTTTAAAGCATCTAAAAACTAAAGGCTAGAGATATCTAAAAAAGATAACCAGATCCCAAAACCAATGTCAGCAAAGTTTTAGGTCAGGGATCAGGAAACTTTCTGAGTAAAGAGCCAAACAGTAAATATCTTAGGCTTTGAAGGCCTTAAGGTTTCTTTGAAGCTATTCAACTCTGCTACAGACACATGATAAGAAGTGACTGTACTTCCATAAAGCTTTGTTTATGGACAATGAGATTGAATTTCATAACATTTTCACATTTTGGAACTTCTTTTGATTTTTTTTAATCCACTTAAAATGTAAAAGCCATTCTTGATCCACAGGCTGTATAAAAACAGGCCAAGTGCCTCATTTGGCCTGCAGACTGTAGCTTACCAATCCCTGGTTTAGAGCCATAGGATAAGAGAATGGAGGTGCCTAGAGCAGTGAAGAGTGGGGAATTAGGGCAGGAACATGTCCAAGAAATAGCATAACATGATTATTGCCGATGGGAATTTATCATCTTGTTGAGAATTTCAAAAATACACACTTGAAATTACCTAAGAAAAATTAAAGAGCGACATAAAGTAAATGAGTACTAATTTTTGCACAACATGCAACTGATTTTAAAAATTGCTAAGTGGATACAAAATTTTTTTTAAAAAATCCTGAAGAGGGGGCAGGATTAACAAGGATATACTTGGAGAAAGTAATCAGTGAGCCTGATGTAAAATGTTAGCACTGAAGAGAAAGAGAAGACTTTATTAAGTCTTGAAGTGTTTCTGGCATCACCGACTCAATGGACATGAGTTTGAGCAAACTCGGGGAGACAGTGAAGGACAGGGAACCTGACATGCTGCAGTCCATGGGGTCGCAAAGAGTCGGACACGACTGAGCAACTGAACAACAACAAAGTGTTTCTGAGTGAGGCCTTCATCTAGCACTCTAATTGTATTATGGTGAAATTTTCGGAGAAGGCAATGGCACCCCACTCCAGTACTCTTGCCTGGAAAATCCCATGGACGGAGGAGCCTGGTAGGCTGCAGTCCATGGTGTCGCTAAGAGTCGGACACGACTGAGTGACTTCACTTTCACTTTTCACTTTCCTGCATTGGAGAAGGAAATGGCAACCCACTCCAGTGTTCTTGCCTGGAAAATCCCATGGACGGAGGAGCCTGGTAGGCTGCAGTCCATGGTGTCGCTAAGAGTCGGACACGACTGAGTGACTTCACTTTCACTTTTCACTTTCCTGCATTGGAGAAGGAAATGGCAACCCTCTCCAGTGTTCTTGCCTGGAGAATCCCAGGGACGGGGGAGCCTGGTGGGCTGCCGTCTACGGGATCACACAGAGTCGGACACGACTGAAGCGACTTAGCAGCAGCAGGCACTCATCCTGCCTGAAATTACATTGAATTGTAGCAGAAAAGATACTCTTAGTAAAATAGAGAAAGTGAGACATGGAAAAGTACAAACCAAATTCCATGGGAATGAGTCTGGAGAGATTTCTTCCAGGAAGGAAATGGGAAAGACATTATGTGGACATAATCTGAACTGGTTCTCAAAGGATGAGAAGTAATAAAATAAAACATTTCTGAGAGTGGAAGCAGCATGGGTACATCCACAAATAACATGGAAGCCATCTCCATCAAATCACTGTGCACAGGCAAACCCAGCAAGGACTATAAAGTGTCAGGCCAGTAATTAAGTCACATTTCTTCATTGTTAAAGGTTTATTCCCCGCTTAATTCTTCTACTTAATGTATGGACCTACAGTTATAGTAAGAGAACTAAATACACACACATACACCAGCCCCTTTTCAAATTACTTTTAAAAGGCATGAAAGCTGTTCTTTAAAAGTGCTTGTAGATTTGTTTCTCTGTTTTTTAAGATGCAAGAATTAGAAGTGTGGGCAATGTGCTGATAGGGAAATGAATCTTTAAAAAGTCAATTTGCATGAATAAGGAAACTTGGATTTTCAGGCTTAACTTCTGTATTTTGTCACTCGACATTGCTTTGAAGCTGAGCATGGCCTTGATTTTAGTGGATTTCCTTTGTACTTGGTATTATATAACCAAAATTCATTATGGATGAAAGAACTGGTAAATCACATTGCACATGCAGGTTCCAAAAAATACTAATTCCATGGATTCATGCTGCCACAGTCTGTCATGTGAGCATTTTTAGTGCCTACTAGAAAATGGTAGATAATCATAAGTAGAAGCTTAAAGTTAGTTCAATTCTCTACAACCAGAATCTCTGAGATAATTTAGATTTCCCCTTAGAGTATACATTCATCAGACACTCTGACATGGATCAGAAGCACATTAGACTTCCAACCTTATATGGGGTTAGGTCTCACAATATCCTATATAGTCAATTGCTGGATGCACGTGTCTACACCACACTTCTATAGAATTGTTTGACATCTGAGTACCATTCTCAGCACTGAAGTTAAACCTGAAACAAAATAAAGCTCTTTGAGAATTGGGAATATTTCAGAAAGATGCAAAGGAATAACTGCCAAACACTTTCTATTTAAATACTCAGTATAGCTTAGAAGTGACTCTTTCATTGACTTAAAAGTTTAGTGACTTGCTGTCTTTAACTACAGCAGTATAAAAGATATGAGGATCTTTTTCATTATGCATTATTTTACGTAGAGAAAACAGGGTTACATTGAATTTTGCCAAGATCATAATTTGGCTAATGTCTGCGAATCCTTTTTTGTATTTTTCCAGCTTCAGATCAGACATTCATGACACATTATTTTCAATCACACGTAAGGTCTTTGTAAAGCTTTAATTACATAAAAATGAATAAAATTCATTGTGTTTCTTTGATAGTTCTAGATGAAAAAGTCAGTTTTTTTCAGATTATTCTTTGTATCAACATGAGAAGTGGAAATTTTCCTCTTCTATTGATGGCACTGTTTATTCATGATTAGTTACTTGTTAAATTGAATATCACTGCGAGAGACATTAAAAAGTATCCATTCATTCCGTGCTAAATAAGAGAGCTAAGAAAAATAAATTAATTTGCTCTTAGAATGAAAATCAGACTGGTTTCAGCCTCTGGGCAGCAGTGTGCTGGTAATTTTCCACACACACCCAAAAAGGCCTAAATTTTCTGTAGGCTCTTCCCTGGCATTACTCTCTCAGAGACACATGGCTTAGTGTATGAAATGAAGTTAATTTACAAAGTGGTATTTCAACCTCTTCTTAGACAACCCACGAAAAATTTGGTTTGATGGTGCTTCTCTTTTAGTAAACCAAGAATTACATCAAATTTCGAACTAGAATTTTTCCTCATTTATCAAGGAAGGAGGGATTAGGGCGGGAAGTAGAGAGAATCTCCTGAATCTGTCACTTGTAGTGTTAGTCATAGAGATCTTGAGAAAATAGTTATCCTCTCCTTCTCAATGTGCTGATTGGACCATTTCAGGTGCTAACTCCTTGAGACCCAAAGTCTCAGTGCAAAGGTGAAGGGAAAACTCAGCACAGGTGTCATAGTTTCTGGAAATAGTGGGAAGGGTAAGAGCAGAGTGATCTTGGCAGGCCTACTGCTTGGGAGGAGGAGGGGTGCTTAGTACCTCTCCCTCCAGCAATAATTTCTCAGTAGTATTCAAGCTCCCACACAACTACCCAGCTGAGGCCCCAGAGCTCCAGAATTCACTTTTCATTCCTTGAACTTGCTACAAGAAAAAATTAATGGCTAAGAAGATGGGAACACCAGGCATTTATTTCCTGTGTGATCTGGGACAGACTGTCCTAGTGTGCTACCTGCAAATCCACCAGTATTAGGAATCCTAATATTTTTTAGTGCTTTCAAGGTGTAAGGCACTTAAATATGTGCTACCATAGTACCCCACTCATACAACTCTGAAAGGTGGTGTTTATTAGCCGCGTTTTACGGATAACAAAACAGACTCAGAGAGATTAAGTCACCATCACAAGAGCACGGAAATGGCAGTTGGTACAGCCAAACACTGAAGCTGCATCTGCACGAATATATAGTCCATGCTTTTCCGACTAGTGTTTACTGGGTCCGTTTCTGGACAGCTACATCAATTCATATTTGGGAGGAGACTTGGTATGCTTCCCATCACCAGTGTGACCCAATGTAAAAACCAGATATCAAATTTAGGTTAACTATAGTCTTTGCTTTTCTTTTACTCAAAGGGGATAATTAAAGCAGGAATAGGATTTTCAGAGACTTTCTCTCCATTGCTAAAGAATTTTGACCAAATTCTTTAGCAGGGAGGACAGAGGCTTGAAAAATCATGAATATATGTCACATTAAACTCTTTAATGTTACATTAAACTCTGTCTTTAATGTCACATTAAACTAAGCCATACGAAAGTGTCCCAGTAATTTAACCCTTCAAGGTTTAGAACAAGGCAATTTCTTAGTTCAAACCCCAGTTTTACTACTTTCTATTTGGCATATAATAAGTACTCAGTAAATGTTAATTGTACTTATTAATCAGCACCACAAGGAAAATGTATAAAAATATTACAATATGGGAATTCCTAGATGTAAAAAGGTACCTATAAAAATATGTGCCATGATTTTTCACCTACATCTAAGTTTTAGTTAAGCCTTCTAGTAGTTCTTTTGTGGTGGAGCTTTTCATAAGAATAAGGAATCTTTTGTTTGGCTACCTTTTCTTTTATCATTTGAAATTCATATGGGTGATACTTATAGATTTTTCCTTGTAAACACAAAAAATTAACCCAGCAGTTATAGGGTGGTTGAAATATTGGTAGAACAGATCTGATGATTGGCCTTTGTGCTGTATTTTATTCAACCAATGTACCTCAGTTTTTCCTCTTCCCTCTTGCCTGAGGTCTGCCAAGTCATTTTGTCTAGCGGCTTACATTTTCTACCCTTTTAAGTAATTCTAGAAGTTTGGAGCTTACAGCCCACATCAGCAGATTTGCCCTTTTGCGTTTGGCAAGAATCAAGGTTTGCCATGTGTTTCTAAGTAGAGGTGGGAGTATGGTGTTATAGAGACTCATGTCAGCATGACTCTGGAAACAGCGATTGTTAGATAACCAGTGAACTGAAGCCAGAGAAGAGAATTGAGAACATTATTTTGGGAGCTGTTTATATCTGTAGAGATCTCCAGCAATGTATGCATTTCTTCTTTGAGTGTTCATCTTTAAGATAAAATGATACCCCTTTAAGAAACGTCATGTAACAGCATTCATTCTTTGAAGTTTCAAGTAGTTTGGTCTGGAATTATACCCTAAAGCTGATTTGACTTATGCATTATCTTTTTCGTAACTCCTTAAAACTGCAGCTATGTGTAATTGCTTGCTTTAAAAGGAGGTGGGAATTGGGTGATTGTACTCTTTCTTTCTCCTCAAATCCCAACTGAAAATAAAAGTTGTTGGACCTAGAGTAGCCAGTGCTGGGGATCAGTGTCTAGAAATGGAATTTAAACTTCCTTTTGTTAGCTGGTAGTGCGTGTTACTGAAAATATGGCTAGACACTTTTAATGGAATATTGATGTATCCATATGTGTGAACTTTCAGATTACTGGAGTGAGAGTGACAAGGAAGAAGCAGATACTCCATCAACACCTAAACAGGACAGCCCTCCTCCCCCCTACGATACATACCCACGGCCTCCCTCTGTAAGTTGCCAATAGTAATGTACTCAATATAGTATTGGATTCTTGGATCTGAAACATCCTTTTTTTATGTTAAAAAACATTGTGTGGTGAATTACTTGTCAGACCTTGGGTTTTTCAGGGGGAAAGAGAACAGGGAGCCTAAAAGAAATAAGGGAGAAACTTTAAGTATACAAAGAATATTTAATCAGGAGAAGCAGTTACCACAGATTCCACACTTAGAAATATCTTACCAGTTTTATTAAGAAAACATACCATTTGTATCAGAGTAGCCTTCATGAACTATCAACAAAAAAAAAGTTTTGTGGAAAAAGATATGTAAATTGACCTTATCTATTCTACACTAACAAAGTTCATTCCTATGTTCTTTAGAAACAGTAGTAAAAATTGATATTATATCTGTATTGAACATGTTTTGGTAGGTAGCTTTTCAGATAGCTATGGGATCTGATTTAATGTATATGTGTTTATGTGGTGCCCTTCTTCTTAAGACTTCTTAAACTTGTGTAAATCATTCTGTGTATAGACTGTACCTTGATTTTTATAACTGTCCCTGTTTGTTTTATGCTCATCAGAATTATTGAAAGAGTCTCAATACTGTCCCATTTTAAAGACTGTACATTGCATGGTCATGGTACGTAAGAGTCCATTCTGCCTATCTTGGGACTGAGTCTTCCACATAGGTAATGGAAACTGGATTTAGGTAACAATAGCAGCCAACCTGATTCCACTTCTGTGTTACTCCAGGGGATTTTTAACAAGAAAGGTGCTATGCAAGATGTTGATATAATTCGAGGCCACTTCTCAACCTTGGCTATGCATAAGGATCAGCTCTGGAATGTTTTAGAAATGCAAATACTCAGGCCTAATCCAGAGATACTAAATCGGCATATTTGGTACTGCAAACAGCTCACTGAACTGGACTGTGAACTTTTTGAGAACAGGGACTCCATTCAATTCATCTGCTCATCCCTGTGGCCTAGCACAGCACTGGTACTTATTTACTCAGTGCTCAGTGAATATTTCTGAAATAAATAAATGGAATAAATGGATAAATATTTTGGCTAATGACTGAAAGGGAAGTCACATTTTTAATTGAAATGTTTGATGATAGTGTCTCTTACCTAAGGGAAAAAGAAGAAAAGTAGAAAAAATGCAGAGTTGTATACACGTGTCCATATACACATTTCCTTAATAAATGCTGCAGTGCAACAGAATGCCAGGATGAACTAAACAAATGAAATAATGAAGTCAGTAACAAGATATAGTTTGTATCATATTTTCTCTCTTTCCCTAAAAAGTCAGGATCTGAATATTCTTTTAAAATATTTGTAGGGACTTCCCTGGGGGTCCAGTGGTTAAACCTCCACGCTTCCAATGTAGGAGGCATGGGTTCCATCCTTGCTCGGGGAACTAAGATCCTACATGCTGCATGGCACATCCAAAAGATACAAATAAATAAACCTTTAAAAATAAAATATTTGTAAACATGAAAGAAAGGGAAACTGCTTGACCAAACTGCTCTTTAATGATAGCAACTTGTGAATTTCAAGAAGGAAACTACCCACATTGTTATTAACACGTGGGTGGATAAACTGCCCACAGAAGATGCCACTGAACTCCTTTACCCAAAGGGGTAGATGTACTTTCACCTTAGGCTTTTCCTGGCCACAACTTCAACCTCAGTCATAATGACCACATGGAACACACCTGGCTCCTCCCAGTAGGGGTGCCTGCAAGTCTTTTACAACATTCACTTGATGCCAGTCCTTGGTTGTGCTTTGTGCTGTAACATATGTTACCAAACTTTAAATTCCACTGATAAAAACATTCCATTTCTCTTTTGTGTTTATGTATTCTGAAGGCTGTGCTCAAGGCAAATGCTAATCCCCATCAGGGTATAATCTTATCCTTCCTACATTTTAACTCTAGAGTGTGCCACAGAACTGACAAGACCATAAGAAAACTTTTCCTTGGCTCCATAGGAGCAGACAGTAACCTTTGAAGAAGAGGAAGGGTTGTGTCTCATTAGAGAGAAGCACATCCAAAAGCCATTCTTGCTCTCATCCCCAGACTCTGTAAAATCTGGAAATATGAATTTAGCAACAATTCTTCGGGATTTTTAACACGTAGAGATTTTAAAACTTGGGGTTTGTTTTTTAGTTGCTGAATATTTCTTATATAGGCACTCACATTCCCTTATACTTTGATTGTGGTGAAACTTTGCACTAATATGTCACATTTTACATGAGAGCCCAGCATAGCTGTATTTCAATACATCCATGTCTCAGTCTCTGAAAATTTAAGCTGGGGCCTACCTTTGAGATACGTGAAAAGGTGAGTAGTCATTCACTCAAAGAATAAATATTATCTGCTGGGAATCAAAGGTGTCCCTTGGTGATAGGAGTGATCTGTTACTTCTGGGAGACTGATCAGAGTCTCCTTTCCACAGATGAGCTGTGCCAGTCCTTATGTGGAAGCGAAACACAGCCGGCTGTCCTCCACAGAGACCTCCCAGTCGCAATCCTCCCATGAGGAGTTTCGCCAGGAAGTAACTGGGAGCAGTGTGGTGTCCCCCATTCGCAAGACAGCCAGTCAGCGGCGCTCCTGGCAGGATTTAATCGAGACGCCCCTGACAAGCTCGGGATTACACTATCTTCAGACTCTGCCCCTGGAGGATTCTGTCTTCTCTGACTCGGCGGCCATCTCCCCCGAGCACAGGCGGCAGTCTACCCTGCCAACGCAGAAGTGCCACCTTCAGGATCACTATGGGCCGTACCCCTTAGCTGAGAGCGAGCGGATGCAAGTGTTAAATGGAAACGGGGGCAAGCCTCGAAGTTTCACTCTGCCACGAGATAGCGGGTTCAACCACTGCTGTCTGAATGCGCCAGTTAGTGCCTGTGACCCGCAGGATGACGTGCAGCCCACAGAGGTGGAGGAAGAGGAGGAGGAGGAGGAGGAGGAGGAGGAAGGGGAGGCAGCAGGGGAAAACATAGGAGACAAAAGTAAGTATGTCGATGGAGATTCTTAGCCTGTACACACAGATTCCTAACCTTTCAAACTTCTTATTTTAAGAAAACAGAATTTTGTTTCCCCTTTTTCTTAAAATAATGGTCTTGCTGCATAGGAAGTTAGGTATCCCTTGGTGTCCTACTTTCATAACTTGGGGGGAAAAAAGGATGAGTAGTGAAGCCTATATCTCAGGACACTCACAGCTAGAAGAAATAATTTATTTTCTCCAGTTACTCACTTGCCTTTTCAGGTTGATGGCATTCGTGTTTCTTCCTCCTCTTATCTACTTACTTTCTTCTCACTCACACGCATCATCCCTTTGGTCCACAGTTGTTGCCCTCTGAGTTTGGGTTAAGAAGCTATAAATGCTTCAATCAGGTGTTAGCAGGACCTTGGTTGAATAAGTAAGTAAATACACAAAAAATACACACATTCATACATATACATACATACATACATACATACATATGTAACTTCCCTTTTCACTATTAGAAGATTGAAAGGAAAAATCCAAAAGAATTGTTTGAAGCAGAAATTTTATATAGCATTTCTATCAACTCCAAATAGCAGAATCTGTTTCTAGAAACCAGTTTGCCAAAAGCATCCATGTACTTGCCTGGTATGTATGTTGATTGCAAAGCTCAATTTATGTGAATCAACTCCTGAGAGAGAGAAGTCATTTAAGCAACCCTCTGTCTTATTGGCATTAAAAATTCCACAACCAGATTCAGTCCCTGGTCTGGGAAATGAGATCCTACAAGTCGCTTTATGTGTCCCCCCCAAAAAAAGTAGGTAAAACAATATGTTTACTACTTACCAAGACTTGAATGTAAAATACCGAAGAAATAATATAAAATCTCTTTATTCAAAATGAAATATTAAATAAATAAATGAAATATGGGCCAGTTAGTACAGATGACCCAAGCCAGTGTTGATGAAACCACAGTTACTGGTCTGGTCCCATGAGGGCATTAGACTTCTCTTTTTAAAGGATACCAATAGACTGTGTCCTTCAGCTCATTTCACAAAGTATATGAGACTTTGATTAAAGGATATATTAGTGTAAGATCATCACAACTGGAAAAACAACTCCAAGCTCACAGGTTACCAACAAGTCAGGAACCTCATATCGATTTCAGGTTTGGCTTATTTAAAGTGAGGGTTACTTTGGAGATTATTGACAAGAAAATTTAGTGATCCTCTTCTACTATCAAAATATGAGTTGCTTACAATAAAATTCACATGTTGAAGCAGTTTCCATATAAAGTATGTTGTAGTCATAATCTCCATGAGGACCATTATAAAAGGTATACTGTTGGTTCAGGAAAGTTGATTACCAGCCAAGCTCTCATAGCATTCACATCTATTAGAAATTATAAAAGAATCTTGTAGAAGAAAGATCTAGGAACTGTGTTAGGCCTCTGTAGGAGTTCTGGCAAGCACGATCATACATTTTTAATGTTAGGATGATTAATGAGTTGTTTTCTAAAACTTAACTAAAGATAAGTTAGAAACCTCATTTTGACTGTTGTCCGGGAACTGCATAACTGCTGCAACTAAGTATGGGAGGTTTATTCAGTATTTTACAAATGCATTAGGGAAAATACTTCATCTCTGCCATTTTCAAATGAATTGTGTTGAAATTAGGCACAGCCCTCTGAAATAGAGAATCCTGTTCACAACACATTCCTTCATTGCCATACGTAGAAGTCTTTGAAGCTGTCTTTTTCTGTTAAGCTAGATACTTAGCACTTCCTCCTGGTCATTGTGTAGGGAGGACTAGAATGGAGAATATGTGTCCTAGGACCTGAAAGGCAAAGCTAGACCTTTGCTTGCCCTTCCTTCAGGCTTCACTAGGCTACACAGCATCTCTAGTTAGATGGCGTTGGATTATTTTTTCTTCTGTTGTCAGTTTTTTGCTGTTTTGTTGATCGAATGTATTTTTAGCTTACAGATGCACTCCAAGTGGATGGGTTTTTCCTTCAGGTTCCCAAGTGGGTCAAGTAGGCAGTTACTCAGTACTTTCCATCTTTTTCAGCAGGCTTTCTCTTTGTGGAATGATTGCAATAAGGGAGAACAGCCCTAGGAAATGCGTAGGTAAACTTGGTATTGCGTATTTTGCCTTTACACTTTGATATGGTGGTGCAGCTTGGGCTATTGCAGTCGAGTCTGTTTCACCAAAGGTGGCCGTGCACTATCTTGCACAGCCCCATCTATTTCTGGGTATTTTTCTATAAATCTTGCCACTTGATGTCTCAGTGTCCTTTAAACCATTCTCATCAGGGCAGTACGTTTCATGCTTGCCTAGAAGATTAATGATGGTTTTTCTGCATTATTGTTTCTAATATTGAGAAGCATACAATTTGATGAACACTTCATTTGGGAAACATCAGCTATAAAAAAATCAGTGTTTGCAAAAGAATCTTTAATGTCTAGTTAAGGCAAGTGTCTTATCCATGACTGCTCTGAGTTGGCCATTAGGAGTAAGTATTTTAGGCTGCTTATTCAAATCAGGCTGCTTGGTGTTACATCAGCAGAGTCAAAATTATACACGGGAAAGAAGCTGTGGCCATCCCATCAGCCTCAGACTTATAGCCCTCCACACAGAGCGCTCACTATGCTACCACTCAGGTCAGCAGGCTACCATGCTTGTTAGAATCAAAGACTAGCAGCAGTGTATTACTAACTGTCCTGCTCAAGGCCAGCATGCGTTGTGACCTACTAAAGTGAATTTGCACTAGCCAAGTACAGACCTGCAGAGGAAATAAGTTTCATGTCTCTAGCTCCAAACTTTTTTCTCAGTTTGCCAAGAAATTAAAGATAGGAAATATCAGGCAAGTGAACAGAAGGAGCCAAGGGAGAAAATGTTAAAAATACAGCCTATCTTCAGTTTTAAGGATTAAGAATTATGTCACCACAACCTAGATGGGTGGGATGAGGTGGGAAGTGGGAGGGAGGTGACATACATATACCTATAGCTGATTCGTGTTGATGTATGGCAGAAACCAACACATTGTAAAGGAACTATCCTTCAATTAAAAGTAAATAAACTTTTACAAAAGAATTATGTCATCAACCAAACCCCTTTCATGATCTGTATCATGTAGTGCTTATGAGTTTACAGAGCAATTTAAGAAGCAAGATATACCTACATCTGTTACCTGAATGGTTTTTTCATTTTCTTTGTACATATAGAATTTGGCCCTGCTTGGGAGGTGTAAATTTAGTCTTCTTTGGAGCGTACTTCTTAGAGCATACTTCAATCTATGTTCTCATGGTTGAACTACCTTTTGTCTTATTTTGAAATTCAGTTCTTTAACTGAGTCATATTGTGATTTTTCTCAGGCTGAACTCATTTTAGTCTAAATGGATAGTACTAAAAGTACACAGATGAGACCTGTCTTGTTTTCCTTTGACTGAAAAGTCAGCTTGCATATTAATTATCCTGACCTACTTCACTGGCATTTGGGAGAAGACAACTAATTTCCTATTATCCCAATTAGCACTTTGGAATCTTACAGAGGTGTAGGCCTCATAATACCTCAGTGAAATTAAATTATAAATTATGTCAGCCTATGCAGCTTTCAAGGAGTATTAATCATAAAGTTGTGGGACAAAATATAAAGATATAATATTCTTTATTCAGAAATCATCTGCTGTAACACTAAAATACGGTTTTGGTTAATACAGCTTGAAGTCTGCTTCTAATAGCTGTCTTTCCCTTGCCATACTATGCGGTTTAGGTGAGATTTTTGAAAGCTTTATCCCTTAATCCTGCTGATTTCCCTCTTGGCAGTTAAAAGAGCACTCTTTATCAGCCATACATTTTTGGTGCCTCCGGGTACTCAGTGAAGTTATAATGTGCTCTTTTTCATTGTCCTAGAGATAACCTATCAGCATTCAATTTACACATTTATTAGTTTGGTCTTAGGAATCTAAAGCAAATCCTGGGGTTTTTGTTAGCAGGGATGAGAGTTGGTGATGGATAAAATGTTACCTATTAGCTACAATACCTATCAGGTTATCTGGCTAGGATATTTATTGATGCTTTCAAAATGAGATCTGCCAAGAAGTATGCTTTAAAGTTGTTGTTGTTTCTAACAGCCATTGCACACCATTGCTAATTTAAGAGCTGTACAAAATGTGCAGCTCAGTGCCTTAATATCTTAAATAATCTAGGCAGAGAGGCTAGATAATGACTACTAATATCATGCAGAAGAAGATAGATTAATCCTCTTCAATCATTTTGAGAGTCCTGAAGTAATTTCCTGAAGAGTTTCTAAATGCTATGAATTTTATTTTTAAGAACATTCAGGTAAGAAGTATATGGGCAAGGGGAAGATATTCTCAGAATATGAAATTGTGTTAAAGGAAAAAAAGGAGCAAGTTGAAAATAAAAATATTGCAGTACTTTTTACTATTTTATTTATTGTCAAGATAAATTATGCTCAAGCACAAAGAGTTTGGAAGAGCATAATCATCAATAATATCTTAAATTACAGTTCAGGTCTAAAGGGAATAGATGGAAAAGATATACAAGCAATGTGAATAAAAAGACAGGTACCAAAAAGTCAGAGAAAGAATAGTAGAGAACCTTAAAAATGTCACTTTTGTGAAGTTCAAGGGCACCATTCTTGGCTGCTTATGTAAGACACAGATACTGAAAAAAAAGAAACGGGACTTCCCTGGTGGTCCAGTGGTTAAGAATCTAACTTCCAACACAGGGGATGTGGGTTCCATCCCTGATCAGGGAACTAAGATCCCACGTGCTCCAATGAAGATCTGACACAGCCATAAATAAATAAATATTAACAATTAAAAAAAAAACTCTAGAAAGCAAAAACAAATATTCTCTTAATATTGTACTATCTGATTTTGAAGAAAGACTGTTAGGGAGACATAAACACTAAAGATTGGATATAAAGTAGAATGTAGCTATGATTCTGGTATTAGTTATAGGTTGGATTTTTAATCACACCTCCTTTTTTTGTTTGAATAATGGGGAAAAGCTAATTATCTTAACTTACTGAAAGTTCAGAGATGGAGTTGTTCTGGAATAAATGTCATGGCTCTGTAATGTCAGGACTCAGCTAACTTTTTTGTAATGCCAACACCTCTGAGCATCACTTTTCGTAAGATAGCATCCAAAACCCAAAGACCAGACCCTATTCTTGGTATTTTTTGTAAAATCAAAACTTCCTAGATCCTTCCAGCAGACTTAGCCCTAGATTTCACTGGCCAGGGCTGCATCACATGCCCCTGCCTAAATATCAAGGGAAATGAAATGATTATGAGTTTAGACTAACCTTGATTTGTAAGATCATAAAGAACAGGAGTGTAGCAAACTGTCTATCATTACTATCTATTGATACATGAGCCTCGGTATTACTATGTGTATCATCAAATATATTTGTTCCAGTAGTGTTTCACCCTTTCAGTGTATATATACAAACACACACCCCAGATCACATCACATCATTTGAAACTCTTGACCCTAATAAAATGTTAAATATCAGAAAGAGGATGTATATTACATAAACCTTGAAAATGTAACAAGTTAGATATGTAGTTGACCTTTGAAATAAATAAGATGTTTTCCTATGAACACTGAGTGACCAACGGCTAGAATACAGTTTCTAGAGACATTCCTCAGTTCATATCTTTGCTTTGTCACTTTACCACTTCCAAGTGGTATGACTGATCAAGTTACTTAACACCTCTAGACCTCAATTGTTAGATGATGTGGTAACAGTTCCTACCTTTTGAGGTTATATGAGGATTGAATGAGGTAATGCCAGAAAGCACTTAGTTTCCATTTTTGACACACTGTAAGTCTATCCAATAAATGTTTTATAATTATGTAATTTATGTAGATTTCATGCAGATTTGGATTTAAGCAAAGAGGGCAATTACAATACTTAAATAGTGAATTAGTCCTGGCAAACCTCACTAAATAACATTTACCTGACTACATGACCTAACTTTGTTCAGTGCCAGCTATTGAGTTGAATCATATGAATTGCTGTTTTTGTAGGTCAAAATGATGAAGTATCAGCAATTTTGTATATTTCAACACAATATGTTAGCTGTGCTCTAGGAGCTAAAATAGAAATATCCCTCATTTCACATTCTTATCAGTCACTCTTCCTTTCCTTTTTGACTTCGGACATTTGGGAACTCAAAAGAAACTTTGTATTCCAAATAGAAGCTACTTCATATATATTTGGGCTTTCCTGGTGACTCAGATGGAAAAGAATCTGCCTGCAATGCGGGAAGACCTGGATTCAATCCCTGGGTCAGGAAGACCCCCTGGAGAAGGGAATGGCTACCTACTCCAGTAGGATATATTCCACGAGGTCACAAAGGGTTGGACACAACTGAGCACCACTTTCACACTTTCACTTTTTTTTTTCATATATATTTACCGAAATATTTGTTTATAGATCTTGCCATTCAGGTTCAGATATTTTCCCCTAAGAGAGATCTACCCTAACAGCCCAGTCTGACCCAGATGTCCCTTCCCTGCCCCCACCACCACCATTCATCCTTGGTTGTGCTACCCTGTTTTATATTCTTCACAGTTTTATCACTTTGAGTATAATATCAAATACTGTTAGCTGGTTTATTTTCCATCTCTACCCACCAGTGTATAAATTTCTAAAGAGCAGGGATTTTATTCTTGTCTTGTATACCCAGTGCCCAAAACAGTATATGGCCCATAGTAGGCCAGGCAGTATTGGATAAATGAGTAAGTGAAGGAATGAATAATTGTAACCCTTTTATCACTAATTCTTTCCCATTTTATTATATAGTAGTTAAAGCTAAAGTTATTTTTTATTCATTGTGTGATATAAAGTCAAAACATTACAAAATTCTTTATTTTGAGTATCTTGTAAAGGGAAGGGCAGGACTGCATGTGTTCAGCATACCTTCTCCATGCTGGGCACCACAAAGCTAGGATACTAATAACTAGAATTACTGCTCTTTGTATTGATATTATAGCTAATTTATAGTCACTTTCTCTATGTTGAAACCATTTTCTTCCTGTTATACTCCCATTTCAAAGATGAAGGCCACAAGAAGATGACATATTAGATAAGCAATTTATTGTTAGAAACCAGATCTTTCAGCACCCATTGGTAGTTGATTTTCCTACCAAAATCTGCTGCCTCCCTCAGAAGTCACCCAACACCTAACTTCGTCCTGATTCATTCGTAAAATGTGTTGAAATTGCAACTTGTACTTTAGCAAATAGCCAATAGCCTGCATCAGCCAGGAAAATATTCTCAGAAGTTTCATAATAAGTAATGAAGCCAGATTCAGTTGGCTAAAGAATGAATTCTAGATGCTGCAGAGTCACACCAGCAGAAGGTGTGGACAGAGAAGAGTTAAAACTCACATACAAGAATGACAACCCGTCACCTGTATAGCTAAGACTAGTTATGATTTACAGTTTGTTTTCCCAAGAAAGATGATGCAGTTCAGCCACACTGCTAGTTGTTACTATTTTCACACACCAAAAGGCAATCCTCTTTCTTCAGATCAGTGGTAGCATATAGTCAGTTTCTCAGTAGAATTTGTTCTAGCTTATTTTATGAGAAGCTGTTCTAAGTTTAAACTCCTTTTATCTGGGTCGTCCTTGCCAAAGCTGAAAGTCACAAATGCTCCTTTTTGTCCCCTCTGTATATGAAGTCTACCTGCTATGGTTACCAACTACTGGAAGATAGTAGATTAAGACATAATAGGGATACACTATAAAACATGCATTGGAAATTTTTAAACTTTCCTACATGTTTTTCTTTTATTGTTTTATTGAAAAGTAGTAACTTACTTGTTGCTAGATAAACAAATTAATTAAAATACAATGATAAATGTATCATTATGATACATTTGTATATGTATACATTATGATACAAATGTATCAAATGATAAATGATAAAGTAAAAAGCAACCCTCATTCTTACTCTCCAGAGGTAACTTCTTTTAAAAGTTAAAGCTTTAAAAATTCTTGTATGAATTTGTTTTTCTCATATATCTTTTTCCTGTAACTCAGTGTGAGTAGGGAGGGATGATATGGTTTAGTTGGTTTCAAGTTAGTGTATTTCCTCAAATTTTTTTGATGTGATTTATAATATAATATAATTGTTTATAATATAAGCGGTAGTCTTGTATAATTACTTACATACCACCTCAGAACCCAGCCCCAATCCCAGCATATATCACCCTAGAAAATGCAGCAGTTACCTGTTGACTATTTCAAAAATGATGGAAGGAGCTGGAAGAAATGACAATGGCTGTACATTCATGCTTACACCTCACACACATACATACTCAGAGTGGTGTGTCGCTCCTTGCCTGCCTGCCCAATGCCTTAATGCTGTATGACTTTTTCCCACCCTTCTTTAGGGGGGTCTTCCTGTAATGTCAGCTTATCCCAAATATCTGTGATGAAAACAGCTAAGCCAGAGACAAGCAGCTAAAAAACATAGCAAGTCTAGCCTTCAAAGCTAGAACGTAGAACTCAGAGATGGACTTCAGAACTACTGTGTCTGGTGGTCAGTTTTTTTCACCTGTGACTTTGGCTTTAATCTTTTTACTAAACCATCTCTCTTACTTCTTTTTTCCAGTGTTCTCACAAATTCCTTCCTCTGGCCTCTCAAACTTTCTTATGTTTAGTCATATGCACTTTAGCCCTAATAGTTGGTCCTAATAGCTCGATCTTTTACACTCTGAAATTTTGTCTTTAATGTGAAAATACTCACTAATATGGCATCCAATAAGGAAAAAGTACCTATCAGTATATATCTTAAATGCAAAAGTGGCAATTGGTCATTAAAAATATTTTAATATTTAAACCTCATCCTTGAGAATTCTAGGTTATTGTCTCTGGTATGTAATTTGAAAATTTCATATATATTTGTTTCTATTACAAACAAAAATTTCCAATAAGATCAATTTTCTAGGTTATCTCACAGAAATTATAGAATGTTTGAAAATAAGAGTGATAGTTATTAAGATTCATTTTACAGATATAAATTCTTTAACATTCTTAATCCTGGATTCCCTAATATTTCAATATCTAAATTCAGCCTACTAAAATGTAAAATAAACCTCTGTATTGTATTTTTGCTTTGCTGTATCAATATATAGTCTATTTAGTTCTAAGTGTGTATTTATTCATTCATTCAACAAACATTTACTGTTTGTTTATTACAAGCCAGGCACTATGTTAAGAGTATATCTAACTCTTTTGTAAGTCTACTTACAACAAAAGTTTGTAAATTATCTTTGAAAAATAAGAAAAATCTTTCTGATAGCATGAACAGAGCAAATAATTCAAAGTATTCAGCCTCCTTTTTACACTGTGCCAATAATTCCCCTAATAACCAATTGATAATATAAAAATGATCCTTTGAGAGATACTGCAAGATATTCTTTGTTCATTTTAAGGTACTTATCACTTATGCAACATTTATAAAGCTGGTTAGGATCAAATAATATCACTCTTGAGCTATTTCTGATTTGGCTCATTCCTTAAACATTATGGTTGGGGAAAATACTTCTTGGTTAATCTCATATGCTGATTAACTGAAACCAGGTGTCTAAAACTTCTCATTTATTTCTATAGAATTAGGAATTTTTTCTCAATCGAAGAAATATTAATCTATGGTCAGTATGATATATAAGCCATGATACTACACTGACATAATACTATACTGACCACAAGGTAAATATTTCTTTGATGATTGAGAAGATGCTTCCCAATTTTATAGTACAACTAAAATGGAATTTGATCATCAGAAAAGCCTACTATTGACAGAGTACCAAATACAGAAAATTATACTGTATTTTGAATGTCCATTTTAGGGAAATCTTAACCTTTTTAAACAGAATTTTTCTCTTTCTTCCACCTTTATAACCCCATATCTTCCATGATTTTGAATCTGGTATATTTATTGTGCTTTTTCTCTTCTGATAAATGATCTGTAGGCTTTATTGACTTAATACCTAAGATTTATTCATTTAAGACCTGAATTTTCTCATCCATGACTTTATTGCTTCCTTTCTTTTAATATTTTCCTTAAATTGTTGTTGCCCTAATTTTGAGTCTATTCTATAACCTTATGAAATGAGTATTTTGAAGCACTCACTTTAGGATTCTTGGTGAGAGAAAATAGCCCATAACTTCAGCATCACTAAACTTAAACTTTACCTTTTTTCCTCTAGCATCTCTGCTGTTTTCTCCTTGTTCTTTAACAATGTCAACAGGCAGGGGTTTTCATGCCTTTTCTATAAAGAACAGGGAGCAGGGACAGCTTGGAATCTGTTTGGCTTCAACACAACCCACTGCCAACTCTGACAGTAAGCGCCACCCCTCACTGTGTATTCTATTCTCTGATACCCTATGAGTTTGCTGGGGAGCCATCTCTTGATTTAGCATCCTGGGTTCTAAGACTCATGATCATCTTTTATTAACCTAATTAGAAGGATTGTGCCTCAGCGCTGGAGGTCGAAAAGATGTTTACAATTTTAAAAATAATTCTGTACAAATGTTGAATATCTTTGCTGAATAATTAAGTGAAAAGTTAGCCATAACTTTGAAATCTTCTTTAGATATGTAACACTTTTTGTGTGTGTTGCTGTGAATAGTGTCTCTCTGGTAAATGCTATAGAACCCATTTTAAATGTTTTATATTAAGGTGAAGAATTAATTTAATAATAGATAAATTGTTTTTTAATTGGAGGAGGCATATAACAAGTGCCATGCTATGTGTAAATATGCATAATGATTAGCTATCTCACCATAGAAATTAGAGTTTTAAATATCCATCCTCACACCCAATATGGAAATATCTTTATACACTTGATGAATTTTATTGAGTCTCTGCTTGAATATTTTAGGGACCTAGAGCTTACTGCCCCCAAAGACAGGGCATTCCATGTTGGACAGCTCTAGTTTAAAAGGTCTTCCTGGTAGTGATATAAAAGCTGACTTCTTATAAATTTTCTACTCATTGTGGGTCTTGACATTGAAAATCAGAAAAATACTGAAAGGCTGACATGTGGAAGATGGGTGAATGATCTTTAAGATTCCAGAGGACATAATAGATGCATGGAGGGTGATTTTAGATCGATATGAGGGAAAACATTCCAATGATTGCATTTGCCCAAGAGTGGGATAACTGGTTTTTGTCAGTTTAGAGGATTCCTCCTTACCCTGTGTTTAAGAAGGGACCAAAAACCAGCTACCAATCAGGGCTTCCAGAGTCAGTGGGACAACTGAATGTGATTGCTTCTTCTAACTCTAAGATTTTATGGTTCTCTTCAGCATAATGGCCTCACCTTTGCTCTCTTGTGTGTCTGCACATTGTACATGTCTAAAAGTGTACAGTGGAATTGTGTTATCAGACATTATTTGTGTTGCCTCATCTCCGAGCTGAATGCATATGATCACCTTAACTTTATAACCTGTGACATAAGTTCTACACAATCCTGGTTACCCGCATCTGTCTGCCTTGTTTCTTTTCAGTGTCTCCATGCCATGTGTACTGGAACTGTTACAGCAATCTAGACATGATATTTTTGTGGACATGATTATATTAGTTTAACCTACTCACTGTTGATTCATATGATGCTTTTATGTCAAGTAGCATCCCCACACTTATTTACTTTATTTTTAACCTAAATGCAACTATTTATTTTTCTTGCTGTTAAAGTTTTAACTTTTCAGCTTTTCACGTAGCAATATTCAATCCTGTTAAGAAAGTTTGGACTCTCAGTTTTATTCTATGGTACTAATCATTCCTCCTGTTGTTGAATAATCCTCCAAGGTTCCAAGTATCCTTTCTATGTTTTTAACTGCTTCACTGAATAAGGAAACACACAAAACATTTTAAAGAAGAAGCAAGGACATAGCTGTGAGGCATTCAAACTGAAATTTTATATATGCTAATTTCATTCAGTCATTCAATATCCTTATCTGGCTCCAACTAATTAATAGTAATATTACTCAGTCCCTATTACAGCAGTTTATTCATAAGGATATCATGCAAAATTTTATCAAATGCAAGGCTCACTGCCCTTGGCTTTCCACTTGTCTCCCAACCTAGAGATACTGTCCAGGGCGGGTGGGGGAAGCCAGTTAAAAATGTTTCATATTTATTGAATGCATGTTGGTCATTCAACTGAAATTAAAAAATGAAACTCCTCCCACTAATTGTCTGTTCTAAAACTTTATCGTGTATCTATGTCAGGTTTATCACTGTGTTCTCTGAAGAACCCATGCAAAGTTTGGTTTATTTGTATAAGAGAACTCTCTCTTTAAACAATGTCTCAGGCATTCTGATGGTGACCCTAAAATAAATTCCAAAAATTCATTCAGTTCCTAAGATTATTCATTCAGTTCCTAAGATTATTCTTCTAGTTCAAAGAGACCATAAAGTAGTTCTTTTGATAAGATAGGCCCTTATCTCAAGACACATGTCTTTTAAATTTCCTAGTGTAAAGACTTCTCTCCTTGCAGGAAACACCTAAAATACCATTGAAGTCATATACTACCTACCACCTTCCTGTTTCAATTAAAAAAAAAAAAAATTTTTTTTTAAGCTCTGTCTTCAGCTTCTTAACAATCCTCAGCTGAACATTTGCCTTCCTGGTATTCTTCTTGCAAGCAATTGGTATTATTTTCCACTTGTTCATTTCTAGTACCCTCTTCCTTAAAAGCTTTTTCTAAGGAATTTCCTGTAACTATCTTGACTGGAACTACATCTCCTTTCCTTCTTTCATTGAGACTGTTTATGTTTGTACTACTAGAATTTCATTTTTTAAAACTACTGATCAAAAAAAAAAAAAAAAAACTACTGATCATTCAAAATTTCTGTTTTACTCTCTGAAGTTTTAAAATCATATTCCTTATCATCTCATGTTCATACCCAACTATGTGTTTTCTCTCCTTGCCACTAGAAAAAATAGAAAACAATTAAGCTACTTTTAACTCCCTACATGTCTAAAGTGCCACTTAGTTATCCCCCGTTGTTCAGTGTTAGATTCCAAATAGATTTTAGTCATTTCTTTATATTTTTGTGACATGAAATTGTCAGGGCTTTAATGGACTCAGCAATTACTTACAAGTATTAATCTCATTTTCAATTAATTAAACTCCATAGTTTGTATATTGGTGATAAGCAAAAAATATTGGAACTCAGGTTATATTGTTTCATATTTGTTCATCTTCAAAAGGTTTCATAGAAGCTGGTCACAAGCTTTTTTGTATTCTGCAAATTGCACAACTGGAGTTATAAAAACTAGATGACTTCATTAGGACAGTTTGTAAGATCTTTTATTCTTAACATCTCTCAATACCAGAACGTGCCAAGATACAGTATTAGAACCACACAGACCTTGGCCATTAATAGAATCTAGCAAGAGTAAGGAAATAAGAATACCAGAGATTTCTGGTAACTTTTTTTTTAACCCAGAGTGCTATCCCTGATCAGCCATATTCCTTGGTCAGCCTCATTCAGTGGTTCCTAAGAATTAGCATTTCTTGGCTTCCCTGGTGGCTCAGACGGTAAAGCGTCTGCCTGCAATGCAGGAGACTCAGGTTCGATTCCTGGGTCGGGAAGGTCCCCTGGAGAAGGAAATGGCAATCCAATCCAGCACTCTTGCCTGGAAAATCCCATGGACGGAGGAGCCTGATAGGCTACAGTCCATGGGGTCGCAAAGTCAGACACGACTGAGCGACTTCACTTTCACTTTCAAGAATTAGCATTTCTTCACTGTAGTCTATGTCACATTTTCTGTCTATCAACTGTAGCTTCAAATTGTAGAAACAAGCTGCATTCAAATCTCTTCATGTTAAGCCCTTTTATATAAAATGATAATATCTTGGTAATAAAAAAAACTATACTACCAATTTCTGGTCTAAATAATTTATGGATGACACTTTCATACTTCTGTTTATTGAATTAACTTGCTATAATAAGATATATGCTGCCTATCTATAAAAGACAAGGATATTTCTTGAAGGTCATCTCTTTTATTATGGTTTTTAGAGAATATATGGTAAGATTTCATGTGTGGTTTAATGAAAAGTAGAGTTGAGCTACATTGTCTATGTACCTTGATACTGTCACACATAGTTAGTGATCTCTCTCTCCTATCTGAGTAGTTAATACAACTGATGGTAAAAATAAATGAACAAACAAACACACTAGATTTAGCCCTTCAAAAATTACTTTGCTAATAGTTAACTGAGCATATGTGTATTAAATAAGGTTTATATTAACAACATATGCTTCACTGTCATAGAACCAAGACTATATAGATAGTAAATAAAACTTTTGGGGGGATTTATATAATAGCTTACAAAGTACTGCATGCTGTTAGAAGAAGAGACATGGGTGTCCCCAAATTGGTTTCCGATTAATATAATATGGAGAATAAAAAAAGGAATAACTGTTCTATAATTCCAGCTAAAATTTAGCAATTCCACTTACTATTTTGAGCAATTTATCAGTGACTTTCAGAGTTTAATAAATACACCCCAAAAATAATAATGAGAAAACCAGACTATGAATGACACACTGTTTAAGCATCAGTAATATTTCCACTGGTGAATTCAAATCAGTCTTCAGTTTCTGAAATGTATAGGGAAGTCCTGTGCATTACTGACATTCAGAGCTATCTTTTTAGTATATTGAGATGATTGACATCAAACTAGGGACTTTAAGCCAGTTAAACTATTTTCATGAAATGCAGAGCTATCCTATTTCACACTCTTAAGTTTTAAAAAGAAAAAGAAGGAAAAGGGATATAATGCAGTTTGTTTTACTTAGTTTTTGGTGGCTCAGACAATAAAGTGTCTGCCTGCAGTGCAGGAGACCTGGGTTCGATCCCTGGGTTGGGAAGATCCCCTGGAGAAGGAAATGGCAACCCACTCCAGTACTCTTGCCTGGAAAATTCCATGGACTGAAGAGCCTGGTAGGCTACAGTCCATGGGGTCGCAAAGAGTCAGACACGACTGAGCGACTTCACTACTACCAAGTTAAGCAGCACTTAATTATCATCTGAAAGGTAAACCATAAAAGCAGTCATAAATGATGTCTTTACAGGTCATATATTTGACCAGTGACTAAAAGCTCAAGAATATTTTATTGTATCTGCAATTGAGTTTAGTGGAGTTGAAATGATAAAAATTGTGTCTATGAAGTTGTAATTCTTATGGCTAAAGAATACCTAAATCAGATCCCTGATGATTATACAGTGCAGGTAACAAACAAATTCAAGGGATTAGATCTGGTAGACAAAGTGCCTGAAGAACTTATGTCCAGGAGGCAGTGACCAAAACTATCCCAAGAAAAAGAAATGCAAGAAGGCAAAGTGGTTGAGGAAATTTTACAAATAGCTGAGGAAAGAAGAGAAGCAAAAGGCAACAGAGAAAAGGGAAGATATATCCAACTGAATGCAGAGTTCCAGAGAATAACAAGGAGAGATAAGAAGGCCTTCTTCAATGAACAATGCAAAGAAATAGAGGAAAACAATAGAATGGGAAAGACGGGAGATCTCTTCAAGAAAACTGGAGATATCAAGGGAACATTTCATGTAAAGATGGTCAAGATGAAATAGTAAGGACCTAACAGAAGTAGAAGAGATTAAGAAGAGGTGGCAAGAATACACAGACGAACTATACAAAAAAAGATCTTAATGATCTGGATAACCACAATGGTGTGGTCACTTACCTAGAGGCAGACAATGTGGAGTGTGAAGGCAAGTGAGCCTAAGGAAGTATTACTACAAAAAAAGCTAATGTAGGTGATGGAATTCCAGCTGAACTATTTCAAATTCTAAAAGATGATGCTGTTAAAGTGCTGCACTCAATATGTCAGCAAATTTGGAAAACTTCAGTAATGGCCACAGGACTGGAAAAGGTCAATTTTCATTCCAGTCGCAAAGAAGGGCAATACCAAAGACTGTGCAAACTACCATACAGTTGTGCTCATTTCACAAGCTAGTAAGGTAATGCGCAAAATCCTTCAAGCTAGTCTTCAACAGTATGTGAACCAAGAACTTCCAGATGTACAAGCTGGGTTTAGAAAAGGCAGAGGAACCAGAAATCAAATTACCAAAATATGTTGGATCAGAGAAAGCAAGGGAATTCCAGGAAAACATCTGCTTCATTGACTACGCTAAAGCCTTTCACTGTGTGGATTACATCAAACTTTGGGAAATACTTGAAGAGATGGGAATAGCAGACCACCTTACCTGTTTACTGAGAAATCTGTATGCAGGTCAAGAAGCAACAGTTAGAACCAGACATGAAACAATGGACTGGTTCAAAATTAGAAATGGAGTATGAAAAGGCTGTATATTGTCACCCTGCTTATTCAACTTCTTTGCAGAGTCCATCTTGTGAAATGCTGGGCTGGATGAATCACAAGTTGGAATCAAGATTGCCAGGAGAAATATCAATAACCTCAGATATGCGAATGATACCACTCTAATGGCAGAAAGTGAAGAGGAACTAAAGAGCCTCTTGATGAAAGTGAAAGAGGAGAGTGGAAAGCTGGCTTGAAACTCAACATTAAAAGAACCAATATCATGGCATCTGTTGCCATCACTTCATGGCAAGTAGAAGGGGAAAAAGTGGAAACAGTGACAGATTTTATTTCCTTGAGCTCCAAAATGACTGCCCACGGTGACTGCAGTCTTGAAATTAAAAGATGCTTCGTCCTTTGAAGAAAAGCTATGACAAACCTAGACAGCATATTAAAAAGCAGAGATATTACTTTGCCAACAAAGGTCCATATAGTCAAAGCTATGATTTTTCCAGTAGTCATGTACAGATGTGAGAGTTGGACCTTAAAGAAGGCTGAGTGCCAAAGAATTGATGCCTTCAAACTGTGGTGTTGGAAGACTCTTCAGAGTCCCTTGGACAGCAAGAAGATCAAACTAGTCAATCCAAAAGGAAATCAACCCTGAGTATTAATTAGAAGGACTGATGCTGAAGCTGAAGTTCCAATACTTTGGGTACCTAATGAGAAGAGCCAACTCATTAGAAAAGACCCCGATGCTGGAAAAGATTGAAGGCACAAGGAGAAGGGGGCAGCAGAGAATGAGATGGTCATATAGCATCACCGACTCAATGGACTCGAATGTGAGCAAACTCTTGAACATAGATACTGGAATGCAAAAGTAGGAAGTCAAGAGATACTTGCCTGGAGTAACAGGCAAGTTTGGCCTTGGGATACAAAATGAAGCAGGGCAAAGGCTAACAGTTTTGCAAAGAAAACACACTGATCATAGCAAACACTCTTCCAACACAAGAGACTACTCTACACATGGACATCACCAGATGGTCAACACTGAAATCAGATTGATTATATTCTTTGCAGCCAAAGATGGAGAAGCTCTATAAGTCAGCAAAAACAAGACCAGGAACTGACTGTGGCTCAGATCATGAACTCCTTATTGCCAAATTCAGACTTAAATTGAAGAAAGTAGGGGAAACCACTAGATCAGGTATGACCTAAGTCAAATCCCTTACGATCATACAGTGGAAATGACAAACAGATTCAAGGGATTCAATCTGATAGAGTGCCTGAAGAACTATGGATGGAGGTTCATGACATGGTACAGGAGGCAGTGATTAAGACCATCCCCAAGGGGAAAAAAAAAGGCAAAATAGTTGTCTGGGGAAGCCTTACAAATAGCTGAGAAAAGGAGAGAAGCAAAAGGCAAAGGAGAAAAGGAAGGATATACCCATCTGAATGCAGAGTTCCAGAGAATAGCAAGAAGGGATAAGAAAGCTTTCCTCCGTGATCAATGCAAAGAAATAGAGGGAAACAATAGAATGGAAAAGACTAGAGATCTCTTCAAGAAAATCAGAGATATCAAGGGAACATCTCTTGCAAAGAAGGGCACAATAAAGGACAGAAATGGATATGTTGTAATGGTGTCTTATTTTGCCTTAGCCACATGGTATAGAAACCTAATCGTTCAAAATTGTCTGAAATGACTGTTTTGCACATAGCAATAAACCCCAAGGCTGCAACGCCTTCCAGCATCTCTCCAAGTTCAGATCAGATCAGTCGCTCAGTCGTGTCCGACTCTCTGCGACCCCATGAATTGCAGCACGCCAGGCCTCCCTGTCCATCACCAACTCCCGGAGTTCACTCAGACTCACGTCCATCAAGTCAGTGATGCCATCCAGCCATCTCATCCTCTGTCGTCCCCTTCTCCTCCTGCCCCCAGTCCCTCCCAGCATCAGTCTTTTCCAATGAGTCAACTCTCCAAGTTAGCAAGGTGTTAATAAGATTTTTTTGCAGTAGTTCCTTCTAATCAGCCTCTGTCAACAGAGGACCTTTCGAGAATGTATTTATATACTATATTTATAATTAAAAGCCTGTCCTGAATCTTAGTAAAATTTTGACTCACCTCATCTACTCTGAATGTGAATGACATGTGAATAACTTGACAATCTAGGTCATTCAAGGAAACACCCTTTAGCAGTGGTTAGGCTATCACTTCATATAAGGTCTAGATCATTCTTTTTTGACATAGCAGTGCCATAAATAGCATTCTTTGACCTCAGCGACCTATCTTCCTAAGGTTTTCCCCTCTGCCACATAGTTCACATTAAAGACTTGAAGTAGATCTTCTTAGTAAAATGGAAGATCTAGTGAAGTAAAGCACTTTATCCGGTTGTATAATACAATACTTTATTCAGCTTGTACCTCATGTTTGTTATTGTTTAATCACTAAGTCATGTCCAATTCTTTTGCAACCCCATGGACTGTATGTAGCCATCCAGGCTCCTGTCTGTTAGATTTCACAGGCAAGAATACCGGAATGAATTGCCATTTCCTTCTCCAAAGGATATTCCCAACCCAGGGATCAAACTCACGTCTCAGCATTGACAGGTGGATTCTTTACCACTGAGCCACCTGGGAAGCCCTGCACCTCATATACTTAGATGTTAAAATAAAATTATTTTAGTGACTTAATTCAATTTAAGTAATATCTATGGAGCAACCACAATGTCTTGAATATACACTCTCCTAGGTGTGGGAAAAACAAAGATTTTAAAAAATCAATCAGTAAGTTTGCCATCAAATAGGTGAGAAAAGCATCCACATGTAACATTACAGTATATTAAGTCTTTTAAAAGATGGAGCATGTTAAGTTTCACGAAAGTAGTTAAGAGGTCTTGATTATTTCTACCTTGTGAAATTAGACAAGAGGTCACAGAGGATGTGACTTTTAAGCTTAATTTCACCAGGAGGAAAGGAAAAGTGGTTCTTTGTGGTTAAAAAAAATAGCATCAGCAATGGTAGAAATGAAGAAAAATGACAATTAAGAAAATACAGCATATAATATGGAAGAGTAGAGATGAGACAAAAATTGTTGAAGGACTAAATTATAAGTCTTGGTATTCCATGCCCAGAAGTTTGGATTGTATCCCAAAAAAGCATGATGGAGAGCATTTGGAGATCTCAGTAGGAAAGTGCTTGTAATCAGACATGTTTCAGAAAGGTCACTCTCCTGTATAGAAGTACAGAAGATGTATTGGTGTGAGAGCATACAAGTGATGGGGAGACCAGTTAGGAAACTGAACAGTCCAAATGAGAGTTATTTTATCCCCTCTACAAATGTGGAAGCAAGTAGTTATCTGTTCAAAGGAAGATCCATAGGTAGAGAGTAGGACTTGAAGAATCTAATGGAAACTTGGAGCATCTCAATGGGGAACTGGAAATTGAACTAACCAGGCACTAATAAGAGATCTGCCAAGTGATCCTTAATGATGAAAAGTCAGAATACCCAAATTTAGAATGGTGCCACTCAGCATGGACATACAATGTCTTCTAGCAATGCCCAGTGGCTAGGTAGGAATAAGAAAGCAGAAGTTGAATACTTGAAAGTGTATGGTTAGTACCTATCCAAGAGGGTAAGGAGATTAAGAGTTCTAGTTAGAGTGGTTCACGCTGGATGAGGAAGTGAATGCAGGAGGAAGTTGTGTTCTTAATTAGCTCAAAGATTAGACATAGTGGAAGAAATAGAAGGAGAGGAAGCTGTAGTCATGGAGAGCTGTATAATACATCAGAGGTGATATGGTTCACCATAATGGCAAGCTGAAATATGTGATGCTTTTGGATTTGACAGTAAAAATCCCACACAGAGGGCACTGATTTCAAAATAACTCTTCAATATCCCTCTTTTATGTTTGTATCTTAAAGAAAAAAATTAATTTTGGACATTTAGCCACATTAGTGTGTCAAATAAGCTGTCTAATGGCAAGTGGGAGACACACATTGATAAGGGAAATAAAAATCCCATTTGTATTAATATGATTTATTATATATTTCAGTTGTGTAATGAAATATATTTAATGAGCATAACTTGAACTGTAAGGAAGTGAAAACTGAAGATGTTCTAACTTGCTACCTCCATTCTAAGTAAATCTTAATTCATTTCAATCAGGTTTACAGCATCTTTAATGGTCAGTCTTTGAATAATGTTATCAAAGACATTCTGAATAGAATGACTGAATTATGTGTTGCTGCTGCTGCTAAGTCACTTCAGTCGTGTCCGACTCTGTGCGACCCCACAGATGGCAGCCCACCAGGCTCCCCCGTCCCTGGGATTCTGCAGGCAAGAACACGGGAGTGGGGTGCCATTTCCGTACTTGGTCTTTTACTTTCACTACTGTCTTAGGAAAACTCTCTTCACCTTTCCTATGGACTATACCTGTCTGTCGAATGAAAGACATTTCAGTGGTTTATCTTTTCTGTAAAGGTATGCTACATAGTCTGGACTTGAAATGCAATCTGCAAAGTTAGGCATGTCCATAAATCTGAATTTTTCATTCTTCTCTCATGTAGAGAGAAGAGATATTTTTCCACATGGAAAAAATACTGTAATGGAGTTGCCTTCCCTAAGGTAAAACCAACACATTTATAATAGGGTGTATTTTGTTTAAATCTTGTATGCTTGTTTAACACATTATCTTATGACAAATAATAGCTAAGACTTTTAATGAGTGCTAACTATTCTAAGGTTCTTGCACAATATATAACCCATTTAATCGTCACAACAATCCTGGGAGATAAATACTGTTATTACCCTCATCCTCTAGATGAGAAAACTGATTTAATAGCATGATCAGGACTCCTTGGTAGTTAATAGCACATCTGAGATTCAGTCTAAAACTTTCTGACAGCAGAATGAATGCTCAAAACCACATATTGCCCCTCAGATCTATCATTTTAATTCAGGTTAAAATTTAGCAAGATGTTTCCTTTATCTGTATGTATATTACACCCATATAAAAGAAACTAAAATGTTTAAGTTTTAATATAGCAAGTCAGTATCACCATTAATACGCTCTTTCAAAAGAATAAATCAAAGCCCTGCACACCACTTGGCTCTTTATTACTAAAAATTGTAATTGGTGCGCTTTCCAATTTTAACTAATCAGTATCCAAAAATCATGTACCTTGATATGTATAAATAGTGAAACAATTCCCCCAGTTGAGTCAAAACTCCTAGTATTTTAAACTTTGACATGATTCTTTTCATAGCTAATTTGTATCAAGTTGCTATTGGTATATTTAAAAAAAAGAACTACTTCCGAAGAATTATGTTGAGACGAATTTGAAAAGTATTTCACGTGGTGGACAAAGTTACTTCAGTTTTCCCTTCCAAGTTCTGCTTTATTCGTCTTCTTTGAAATAATCCAAATCTTTCTGCCCTTTTTTTTTTTTTTTTTTTTTGGTGTCAGCTAAAGATCTTTTTGTTTATTTTTTTAATCTTTTGATTGGTACAGGGGATAGAGAAGCAACAGATTTAGAAGTAAAATGGGAAGATGCCACTCATATTTCCAGGTACCAAATCTGATGTACTGTAGATGACTATGTTTTCTTTCATGATAAAACGTATCTTTGTATCACCTCTTGCACACCTGAAAAGTTGATTCATGTGCCCTGAAAGGCACTATGAGAGAGTACAACATTTGCACTTTCATGTGTTTCCAACTTCAGATTTCTCACTTGTACTTTGCAGTCGGTAGCATGAAAAATTCATTACCAAAGTAAACTAGTTAAATTCTCTATTTTCCACATCTTTTGAGATATTGCATTTTTAAAAAGCACTTTATAAAGTAGAAAGTAGAACACAAATGTTAGTATCATAATTAATTTGCCTTCAGAATGTTTACACGAAATTGAAGGAGAGTAGAAGTTGTTCAGGCCATTTCTTAAGATTAAAAAATCTTAAAAAAAAAAAATGCTCCTTGAAAAAAAAAAGTGTTAGTCACCCAGTCATGTCCAACTCTTTGCAACCCCATGGACTGTAGCCCGCCAGTCTCTTCTGTCCATGAAATTCTCCAGGTAAGAATACTGGAGTGGGTAGCCATTCCCTTCTCCAGGCTATCTTCCCAACCCAGGGATTGAACCTAGGTCTCATCATTGCAGGAATTAGATTATATGAATTTTGTAAGAACAACAGTGCCACTATTAAACTTCTAAACCCAATTTAAGAAAACCAAATTCAGAACTAGTGAATAAATTGTTACTTTTAGCCTATGTGCTCTGGCATTTGGTTTGATGTTTTAGTAGTAAACAATGTGGATATCTGTAACCTGCCTTTCTTAGCAGATTGCCATGGTAACTCCCGAAGTAAGGTACCATTTCACTGGAGCTTCAGGCTTTGGCGATGCTAAATACAGAAGCTGCATTTGATTTCAGCTTGTCTGTTTCTATGGGGAGCAATGTACCACAGTTCTTTCCACTTCTCAGGCTGACTTTCACATCACCATGGAGACCAGATCTGCCCACACTACTAAGATCTGAAACCATTCCTAGTATGGCTAAAACTAAGGCCTTGGTTCCCAAGGCCTTCTATAATTAAAGGATTGTTTTGTTAAAGAAGAGTTCCTGTTTCTGCTTTTGAAGTATTTATTGATTTTCTACAAAGAGAAAACAGACTTTTAGTGCTGTGCTGAAGATTTACAATAAGGAGAAAGAAAATGTCATCATGACATTTTCCTTGGTCAAGTTCTGGTTTTGTGTATATTTATGATGTATACTCCACTTAGTCAATTAGTATGAAGTAATGATTCTTTCAAATTATGTGACAGTTTTCCTAAATGGTAGTATACATACTTAATGTACTGTTCATAGTGGTCTTAAAGTGCTGCTTTTAATTTTGGTTTTGGGTTGTCTAACTTTGTTCTAAATCTATTATTGGTGTCATTTGGATTAGTTCTGCACTTGCTCGCAATAAAATCAGTATGAGAAAACTTATTCTAGAACCTCGATCATAACTATGCATGGGTTTAAAAGAAAGGATTGGTGTAATGTATCACTGTAAATCCAGTTTTAGAATATCCGGATAGAGCAGATCAACTAGCTATAAAAGATCATACACACCAGTACAACTTATTATAATGTGTTCTCTTTTTTAATTTTATTATAGTAAGAATGTATTCTTTTATACATATGTTAATATCACAAATATATATGTTAATATCACAAAAAGGGCCAAAGTTCTGCAGAGTTCTTTGGTGATCACATTTGATACATGCATGCTCAGTCACTTCAGTCATGTCCGACTCTCTGCAACCCCATGGACTGTAGCCCACCTGGCTCCTCTATCCATGGGATTCTCCAGGCAAGAATACTGGAGTGGGTTGCCATGCCCTCCTCCAGGGGATCTTCCCGACCCAGGGATAGAAGTTGTGTCTCCTGCATTGCAAGCAGATTCTTTACCCACCGTGCCACCTGGGAAGGCCCCTCACATTTAATAGGAAGATACTAATTACACCCTAGCTGCTATCAGTGTCTCCTCACCCTCCCTCAAAAATGGCGCCAGTCAGAAGAGATAGTAAGGAAGTCTTAAGTGGAACTTGAGAATTCCAAAGTCTCCCCTTGATTTGCACATCCTTACAAATTCATATATCTAGTTTGATGGTTGTGTTTTTTTTTTTTTTTTTCACCTTAGAGAAGACAGCTTGGCCCTTGTTTAATATAAATATGCTAAATAGGAATTACAAAAAAGCCTGACTTCAATTAAATATGAAATTGTCCTTAATTTTTAAAAGATACTATGCATAAGCTAGTACCATAAAGTTGCTATAAGTTAACTAATTTACAAATGGAAACCAAATTTGTTAATATAATTGGATTTCTTGTTTTCACTAGCAGGAAGTGAGTGATTCATTGCTATATTTGAATACAAATTAAGTTGTACAATATGGAGAATCTTTTGACATTTCAAACGTTTGAATTTTGCAAAACAAGCTCCCACCCTAATGAACTCCTTGTATGATTCTAGTTTTCTATAATTACATTTGAAAATGTGAAATTCAACGTGTGATGATAAATGTTAAGCACAGATATAGCTGGAAACCTTTTGCAATAGCTATAAAGTCATTTGTATTTTTCCATAAAAACACTGAGAGTCAGCATATCTCTAATGCTTTAGTAAAACTTACTTTTTTTGAAAGGGCAATGCTCTACAATTTTGTCAGGGGTGGAAAAAATGAAACATATATAATAGGGTATTTTATTTAAAAATATGTTCTTAGATTCCATAGTCTTCTATCCCAAAAGTAAAATGAGTTCATTGGTTCAAAATGTAATAACTAACTTTTGAGATATGGTAAGTTCAATTATATAAATTTGTTGCTTAGTGAAAAAAAAAAATGTAATAACTAATCATTTCAAAACAACTAAGACCGAGTATAAACATTCGTTATTCTCCTCTGAGTTTTTTGCTAAGATGAATGTTCATGCTAATTTGTTTACATCCATGCTATTTTTCCAATAGACATGATTTTATTGTGGTTTTTACCAAAATAGTTTTCATTCTTATCATGTACACAATATATTTTAAATACCTGAAAATGTAATAATTTAAATGTCATGGTATGCAAATAACTCTAACAATGGGGATTTATGAGAATACTCTCTGATGTAATTATTATATATTGAAAAATAGAATCTGAAAATATTATTGATTAGGGTGAGAGATTAGATTTATAACTGGTTTGAGGTAAGAAAAATATGAATTCTGATAAGTAACTGTTTACATAAAATTTTAGACTATTACAAACACCTTTTGAATTTTCTTTTTACTTTTTCTGTCACTTGCTTTGCTGGGAAAGGTATTTTTGGTTGTCTTTATTGCTAAGAAATTCAGTTGGCGGAGCCCCCAAAGTAACTTCTTGCCAAAGTTGCTAATGAGCAAATGATCCCAAATGTCAGGCTGATATGCCAAGGAGGTTAGTAACAAGGTATTAACATTTAGAAGTTATTGAAGGGGGAAATCAGTATTGCAAATTTTTGGTAATATAAGTTCAGCCAGGAAAAGTAAGCAGAAGTCCATTTCAAGTTTCTATAGTCATAAACAGTGTTATAGCATGAGAGAAAGTAATGTCTTAAAATTTTTAGCATAAGAATCACTCCTTTTATTACTATTCCCAACCTACACACATGCACCCATTATGGTACTCTTGTTGAAGAGAATTTATTATTTCACTCACTTCTACAGATCAGTCCCTCTATTTTCCCCCTCATTTAGTCTGGATGGTATCATGATACTGGAGCTGATACTGAATGATATATTTTTTTTAAGTAATCTCACCAAAATCAGTATGGCCATACTTCGAGGGTAGTATATGACTCTAGTGTGAGAATAAGAATAGGCTGGAACTTTATAGAGCAGAAGTTCAATAAGATCTATGTTACTGTTTATTTGAAAAAAAATGTACATTAAGTCTTTATTTTAGATAAAATTTTCAAGAATTAAGAAGTTATGCCATTGTCTACTTTTAGTCTACCTTAGTAGCAAGCTGGGCAATAAAAGCACAGTTTGTATCAGCTCAAAATTTACTGATCCTAGATCATGTTTGCCACTCAGCACCTTAGAAGAGGACATAAGGCAAAAAAACCTTTGTTTACTTTGAGAAAGTTCTGATGGACTCAGCATATGAAATGTGTCTTTACAACTCCAAGCCCCCCAGGTAGAGATACCTTTACCTGTTATTCCATCAGAATGTCCAGTTTGTAGAATTCAAGTCAAGTGCAACAGGCAAATGAAATAATTTGAGTCATGGAAGTATAATCAGTGTTCTGAAGACTTTTTTACCATCTAGTCTGATTCAAGGTTCAGATAACATTGGAATTGCTTTTTTCATTGCTTATCGCTAGGAAAGAGAATGTCCTAATAGGGTTGGAAGGACCAAAGAGTAATCCGTTGAAATAAATAGTCAAGAAAATGACTGAAATGTAGCTAGTCCCAATTTACCTTTTCATTTTGGCAGACTAGACATAGTCACAGATGAAGTGTTCTGTCACATAGGATATACCTGTTCACCCCATTGGCAGTTCTCAGCACTGAGTTGCAGTTCACACTGAATTCAGTGTGAAATTCAGTCATCCAGACTGAATATCATCTATTGAATTTCATCCTTTTATTATTGGGTTGGCCAGAAAGTTCATTTAGGGTTTTCTGTAAGCTCTTACAGAAGTCCATAAGAACAAACTTTTTAGCCAACTCAATATAACCATGTGAACTCACTCAGTCATGTCCGACTCTTTGCGACCCCATGGACTGTAGCCTACCAGGCTGCTCCCTCCATGGGATTCTCCAGGCAAAAGTACTGGAGTGGGTTGCCATTTCAAGTTTTCATAAATTAAAAATATACATCATTCATCTCTGCATTATTGGAGAGTAAAAAAGTCTTTAGCTCTCTTACCTCTTTTGGAAATGATAATTTTAAAAAGATTACTTTAAAATAAATAATCATAAAATAGGTTGCAAGAGCCAATAAACTGCCATCTATCCATGTTGCTGAAAATTATCTCAAAATAACTTGATGAAATACATTTACTTCATATTTAAATATTTTTAGTATAAATATTTTAAAATATATATGACTTAGAATAGAATGGCTTAAGGCTTGATTTAAATGTTTTATAGGGAAAGAAAGAAACATTTCCTCTGCTCTGTTAGGTTATTTACCTGGAGCCTGTGAATTAAACTAACAAATGACAGATCAACCAGAGAAAAGATATACAAATTTTATTGTGTTAATTTAAATTTTATGTGCATGGAGGCCTTCAAAGGAAAGAAATGAAGACCCAAATAAGCACTTTGATCCGAGGTTTATATACCATTTTAACAAAGCATAGTAAATTACGGAGAAGTGACAAAAAAACAGAAAGGGGGTTTGGATTTCTAAAGTGGTAAATTTTGGAAAAGTTTATATATGGGGAAACTAACAGAAGATAAAGGCTATTTTAGTAAGATTTGTTTGTGCGGACCCATCTTGATGCCAACTTTCTGTCTTCAGTGTTAAGCATTGTTCTCCCGGAATGCAAGAGGAGAGGACGAACAGTTTCTGAGTGGGAAACATACGTCCTGCTTTATGGCAGTTAGAGGGATGGCCAAAGGTCTTTCTGTGTCTACTGTTTCTTAATTACCTTCAGTTCAAAATAATCCTTAGGCCAGAGTGGTATATTTTGAGGTGGCATATTATGATTCCTTTCAAGTTTTTTTTTTAAAGGTTTTTTGTTGTTGTTTATTTTTCATTGGAGTGTAGTTGATGTACAATATTATATGTTACAGATGTACACAGTATAGTGATTCACAATTTTTAAAGGTTATACTCTATAGTTATTATAAAATATTGGCTATATTCCCTGTGTGGTACAATATATCCTTATTTATTTTATACATAGTAGTTTGTACCTGTTAATCCCCCACCCCTACATTGCCCCTTCTTCCTTCTCTCCCTACTGGTAATCACTAGTTTGTTCTCTGTATCTGTGACTGTTTCTTTGTGTTATATTCACTAGTTTTTGTATTTTTTGGATTGCACATATAAATGATATTTTACATTATTTGTCATACTCTGTCTGACTTATTTGACTTAGCATAATGCCTCCAAGTCCATTCATTCCATTATATGCCACATCTTCGTATCCATTCATCTGTTGATAGACACTTGCTTCCATATCTTGGCACTTGTAAATAAAGCTGCTATGAACACTGGGGTGCATGTATCTTTTTGAAATAGTATTTTTTGTTTTCTTTGGATATATACCCAGGAGTGGAATTGCTGGGTCATATAGTAGTTCTAATTTTAGTTTTTTGAGAAACTACCATAGTGTTTTCCATAGTGGCTGTGTCAATTTACATTCCCACATTCCCACTAACAAAGCTTCCCTTTTCTCCACATTCTCACCAACATTTGTTATTTGTTTTCTCTATGATGATAGCCATTCTGTCCGGTGTGAGGTGATATTTTATCGTGGTATTGATTTGTATTTCCCTGGTGGTTAGCAGTGTTGAGCATCTATTCATGTGCCTATTGGCCATCTGCATGGCCTCTTTGGAGAAATGTCTATTCAGATATTCTCCCCATTTTTTACTCAGTTTGTTTGTTTGATGTTGAGTTGTATGAGCTGCTTATGTATTTTTGATATTAACACCTTATCACAGGTAAACCCTTTGCAAATATTGGTCTGGCCAAAAAGTTCATTCTGTTTTTTTTCAATAACTACATATGAAAAACCCAAATGAACCAATCCAATATTTTCTCCCATTCCGTAGGTTCTTTTCATTTTGTCAATGGTTTCATTTGCTATGCAAATACTTTTAAGTTTAATTAGGTCCCGTTTGTTTATTTTTGCTTTTGTTTCCTTCGCTTTACTGATCTCCAAAAAATTGCTCTTATTAACACTCTTATCTAAGAGTGTTCTGCCTGTGTTTTCTTGGAGTTTTATGGATTCCAGTATTATATTTGGGTCTTTAATCCACCTTGAGTTTATTTTTGTATATGGTGTTAGAGAATGTTCTAATTTCATTCTTTTACATTTAGCTGTCCAGTTTTTCCAGTACTGCTTATTGAAGAGACTATCTTTTCTCCATTATATATTCTTAATTCCTTTGGATAATAGACCATAGGCACATGGGTTTATTTCTGGGTTCTCTATTCTGTTCCAGTCCCCTTCCATTTTCAAGTCTATTGTAAGCACCAGAACTCAGCTGTTTTATATCATATATATATATATGTATATACACACATATATTAATATTTTAGTGATATTCTTTAAATTTGCCCTAAAATTTATTATTTTCTATGTATTTCAAATATATTAATCCATTTAAATTAATATATTCATATAATATACATTGTTAGGATAATTTTATAATTACATTATAGTCATATAGTTGTATCTGTGTATATGTATATATATATTTATACTAGTAAAGTAGAGCTTTATTTTACTGATAATCCTTAATTATAAAATTATAAGACAAAAATGGGGAAAGGGTTATACAGCTATGCCATGAACTCTTTGAGGTCAGACTATCATCTTTGTATATTTACCCCTAACATTTGATGTAGTATACACACATATATATACACATAGGCACCCATTAAATCCTTATTGAACAATGCATGTCTATAAAAATGAATTCTTCCCATTTTCTGTTTTAAAATCTGAAATATGACATTTGGAATGACAATATAATGTGGCCGAATTCCATAGTACATTTTTCTAATATATCTGTAGGCTCTTCATTGAATATAAACTCAGGGTAAATTGAATTAACATAATAAGTACTTCTGTGACTATTAAATATAAAAGACCTTTTCAGTTGTTACTAATATATAAGCTTAATTTAAAGGATACTTCAGGTGTACCTTTATTTCAGGTAGTGGTTTTAATGCAGACAGGAAAAGTAGTATGTGATATACCCATAAGTCCTAAATGCACTTTAAGGTCATAGTATAGTGGTAAGTAGTTTAAGATGAGATACCACTTCATAAGGAAATATTCTGTCTCTTGTGAATTATACACAGAGAATGGAATTGTTAGAGTAACATTCTAATCTGGAAACAGTATTTCCTTATCTGTTTTGCTTGTGGCTAGGTTCATCAAATATTTTTATTATACCTGAAATTTCTAATTAAAGATATCCATAAGTATTAGATGTATAAGCACAAACTATATTACTTTTTGCTATTTATCACTTTATTTTGAAAAAGAATACTTCATCATTCATAAAATAAAAGACTTTCTAGTCCCTCCCCCATGGTATTAAAAATAAGCAAACAAACAAATTTTTTAAAATCTGATATTATGTCTATTTGAGCTTTATCTTTACAAGGAAATAGACCCTCAAAATTTGAACAGCTACTACTCAAGCCACAAATAAGTCTCTCTCTTGGTTTGAACATTCTGAATCAAGGTTTCAGCCCACTTTTTCCAAGACTTTCATTGAGAAAAATTATCACTGACTATCAACTCATGGTGTTAGATATTCCTGTTTTACAAAAAGAAAAACTTAAATGTGAACATATACATTTAGAAGAAGAGAGAGATCCTGATAATCGTAATAAATCAGATCTTTTTCAAAAGCTCACAGCAATCTGTACTCTCCCAGGAGCTCCACATGTGTTACTATTGATAGGCTTGGATGTCTGCCTTGTTATCTGCAAGCAGCTTAAGACCAGTTGTCAGTGGCTTTGCCCTTAAATTTGCCCTCAGGCTCACCGATAATGGAAGTGAGTATATGGAACCAGTTTTCTCTCATAACTCAGAAGTAAAAATCTTTGAAAGTGCTGTTCTGGCTTAAGCACTTCTTATTTCCATTTTTATGTATTTCCTTCTGTTTCATTCATTAAGTAAAAGATTTATTTTTTACCTATTTTGTATTCAAACTGAATCATTCTCTTGCAAATGTTTGTACCCCTATCCTTACCTTATAATCTATTAGCCTGATTACATTTCTAAAAGTTACTTCTAGAATTTCTATTTCTGCTTATAATTTGAGTGTAAAGAGTTTTAAATTCATAAAACAAAAAGGGAAAGAAATATTTTTCTCACCATATCCTACATAGATTCAGTCTATAAAGAGCTGGCATGAGAAGTGGATCCACACTGGAATAAGTCATCCTATACACAACATGGCATTACATCTGGGTACACCATTCACATCTCAAGGGGTTTAGTAACAGGGAAGTAGGATCTTTCTCTTTCTACCCAGCTGGGCTGGTGGCCTCACAATCAAAGGTTTCAGTGATGAATGGCAGCTCAATAATTATTTAAGTAGTATGCCAAACAGAAACATTACTGATTTTCTTGGGCTAGGATAGATATATTGCTGTTGTTTCAAAATGTACTTGATTAAAAGCTTGTTAAATAGTGAAGTATATTTTAAGAGCAGGAAGTAGGAAATGAAATATTTTTTATAGTTGGGATATTGACCAAAAGAATAAAAACAATCAAGAGCCATACAATTTAAGTTTTGGGGGTTTTTGTTTGTTTGTTTGTTTAGAAACATGCAATTTCCACTTGTCCTTAAAAAAAATAAATAAACAGGCACAAAATTTTGTTGTTGTTTAGTCCCTAAGTTCGTGTCCGACTCTTTTGCAACCCCATGGACTGTAGCCCGCCAGGCTCCTCTGTCCATGGGATTTGAGTAGGGGTAAAATTGTCAGTTTGGAGATGTCAGAAATGGCAATCCACTCCAGTATTCTTGCCTGGAGAATCCCATAGACAGAGGAGCCTGGCGGGCTACAAGTCCATAGGGTCTCACAGAGTCGGACACAACTGAGTGACTAAGCACAGCACAAAAATAGGCAGAGTGAGAATGCCTGATGAAAATACAAAGGGAGGGGAAAAGGAATATTGAGACCCAGAAAGGGACTTGCAAAAAGTTGAAGACACATAGATATGAGATTTGCAGAAGTTAGGCTTTCATAGAACAGTATCTTTATGAAATATGTTTTTGTGCTTTAGAGGTTTCATGTAAATTAGCCATATACCAGTCCATCATATCTGACCCTCCTCGCCTGCCAATGCTGTTCATACTTGAGATTCAGAATGCACACCCCAAGACATAGATTCAGCAGGCTTGAGTCTGGAAGTATCTGTTTATTTGTTCTGTTTGCCTCAAAAATAAAGAGGAGCTATTTAACGCTTACCTAAAAGTGTATCTTTAAAGAATTTATTCAAGCAGTATACCACAATCTCTTTCATTTTGCCATATTCTCAGTAGACCAGGATATTTCCATCAGATTCCTTGGCAAAAATCTTGAGATTATTTGAATTACATAATACAGTGTTATACTGGTGACAGGACTGAAAATAAAACTCTGTGTGATGTGTCCAACTACAAAGCTTGTGACTTAAAAACTCCTTATATGTGCAGTACAAAAGTTGGCATCACTCAACCAGCCCTCCCCACAGTGTAGCCCATCACAGTGTGACTGGCCTAGTGCACGAGGTCTCAGACTGCAGTGGGCAACAAGAATCACCTGGGTTGTATGCTTAAAATGCAGATTCCAGAGTTCCATACCCAGAAATTTTGATTGAGTAGAGTAAGGGCAGGGCCCAGTAATCTGTATTTAACAGACCTCTACCCTGAGATTTGGTAACCTGACCACTACTAGTTGAAGAGACACCTTGCCAGAGAGTTACCTTCTCTTACGTTAGTATATACAGACTTGGAAATAGCTGAGCATGCTAAGTCGCTTCAGTTGTGTCCGACCCTTTGCAACCCCATGGACTGTAGGCTGCCAGGCTCCTCTGTCCACAGGATTTTCCAGGCAAGAATACTGGAGTGGGTTGCCATTTCCTCCTCCAGGGAATCTTCCCCACCCAGGGATCAAACCCACATCTCCTGTGTCTCCTGCATTGCAGGCAGATTCTTTACCGCTGAGCTACCTGGGAAGCCCTGGAAATAGCTGTAGTCACTTTGAAATAGTGATCCACCCCCCACCATCCTGCATGTTGGCAAGGCCTCAACTGAGGAGGTATTTCCAGTCTCTTGAAGTAGAATTTCCCAATCCTAATTAAATGGTGTCTTAAATGTAACTAGGATGTGACTTGATTACCAAGTCTCTAGTTCAGATTTAGGATGGGTTGAGTTCACTAGAAATTAAACCATTCGTGTAAGTTGTTTTTGAGGGGAAATATTTGAGTTGCATAGATAAATTAGAAACAGTTTACATTTAAGGATGACCTTGTGCCAAGCATTAGATTGCCTCTGACTACCGTTTGAAGTTCGATGACCTTATGAAACAGTGGTAGAATCCAGAGTTCGCATTACAGTATTATAATTTTCTTAAAAAAAAATAAGGTGTTGTCTTTTCTTTCATTTGACCTACCTATGAAGATTATTTAGTTCCCAGCCCCTTTTCTGCAAAAGAAGGTTATGATATGATAAACAAAAATTAGATCTGCTGATTTCTGAACCATACTGCATCCTATTTTCTAAATACTGTGCTGTGGGCAACACACTCCCTTCCCATTTTATAAAGGAGCTGGTAGTGAACAACATGCTGTCTCTGTTCCCTCTCCCAGTTTTTTCCTTCTTCTTGATATAACTCAAAAGGTACTAAAGGATGTAGCAAATAAAGATCTGCCCTAGGTTATAAAGAAAAAAAAAAACTGCTGATTGGTGCCTAGAGGCAATATTTGAACTCCTCAAAATCCAAAATAAAATGAACTAAAAGAGACTACAGTTTATTTTTAGCCCACTTGTTCTGAGTTTTCCAAGTCATTCAGAAACTTTAGTCTCTTCTAGTTTCTTAATTCCTAAGAATGTGGCTTGTGCTCGAGTGTCAAGTCACCCTTTCATCACGTTGACCGTGTGAGAGCTTTTCACCTCTGTTCACTTTGTATTGGTCTGCATTCGACCACTTCCTTGGAGCCACACTAGCTGGGCTTTTCTGTCTCACCACTCAGCACGTGGTAGCATGTGAATCGGGTTAGTTAGATAGAAGGTGGACCAGAAAAGTTTTCCTCATACTTCTTGATTGGATGAATTTGAGGAAAGATCTTGTATAGAACTACAGTTTATTTTTTTAGAAGATTAATCATTTTATATGTGTATGGAGAATACTTTTAACATAAACTTTCTGATTAAAATTACAGATACGCATGTACAAGTATAGAGGTGAGAAAAGATATATCTGTGCTGTGTATTATTTTGTATACATAAGATTGGCAATTCGAGATAACCAAGCTTAAAATAAAGTCCCATTTTTGGCCAAGTAGACTTGCATGCCAACACAAAGACATTATGGTATTAAAACCATATGCAATTCTAGCCATATTTTTCTCTTTTCTCTTCATTGGTATTGCATGATGGTATTTCTAATACAAATACTAATATGCTTTGGAAATAATGGCACTCGCAGGTCTTTCATCATATTGTATCACTGCTTTATCATATTAGGCTAATACACTGCGAGAGTTGGTAGAACCTCTCCATGCCAAATCGGATCCACTTCTGTTGGCACTCAACCCATTGGACTCACAGATTGATAAGCTAATGTTTAGAGAATTTAGATCGGAGAGAGTCGGCACGACGCAGACTTAACATCAACCTCTTGCAAGCAACTAAAATGGCCTCGTCCTTGCTGTTTATAACAGAAAACAGACTTTTAAAAGCTTAGATCATCAAGTGTTTTGGATTGGGGGCCTCCCTAAAGGGATATTAAGAGGGGCAGGCCACTCTTAAGAAGAATGCAAGCTTTCTTCACTGGGACTAGCATAAGATCAAAGCCAATCAAGATGGAGCACAGTGACAGAAAACTGCTGTTTCTGTGGGTGAACAGAGGGAAAGGGTACTGACTGGGGAAGGGCTCAGTTGTGTTCTCCTGTCACAGGAAAGGAGAGGGATCAGCTCCAATAACTAGAAAACCCTGGCTGTTCAATGGACTCTTAAGTGGCCTCTTGAAGGCAAAGCAGAGAAAGCAAATTCTGTGTGTTAAGTGTATTTTGCATTTTTAAAATTTGACGTGCTGTATTGTACTACATTAAGTGTAATCTATTAAGGCAAGGTATCTACAACCTGCTCTGAAACTTACTATGTTTATTCTATTATAAAGTGTATTCAGGTGCAACACAGAGACTGCTTTCAGTGGCACTAATGAAGAAAATGCCACATGCCAGGCTTTAGTAGATTCCTCAGCTAAAATCCTAACTTTCTCCTTACTTCTTGGCACTTGTATACAAATGGTGTTGCCTCATAGGACAGGCATGAGCTATTCTTTTCTGTAAAATTTTCCAAATCTATAGGCTGTGGTTTTCACTTTGGAAAAAGTATTTTGTCTGGTTGTCTTTCAAAATAGTTTCAGATATTATTTAATACTATGTAACTGGGTCCCTTATGGCTCAATATTGCTTATTTTTCTTCTGTAGTGGATGTGAAATTTCCTTTATTTAGTTGGATAAGATACTCTGTAATAATTTTAATGCTAATTAATGGATATTTCATACTGTGCAATGAACAGATAATTTAACATTGTATTTGGAAATGTTTTTTTTTCTTCCTGTCGCCGCAGTGTGTGGTATTGCATAATGTGAATACTTGTAAAAATATAAATTACATAAAAATAAAAATATGACCAATTGGTATCAGATCTTTTTAGATAGCTAAATAATTTGCTAAGTATGCTTGATAGTAAATATCTTTCTAAAGAGGAGTAATCTATGCTTCTTTCTCACAAATGGAATTTGTGTTGTGAATAAAATCACATTGCTATGCCTTACAGTTGCCTCTGTGCTCTAACCATTTTAATGTGTTTTTTTAAGCATATATAAAAATGATGGTTCTGGTATATAGAAATGCATCAAAAAGCATTATGTTGGTTTTAAATATTCATGGGATTGTCTTGAGTCATTCTCCCTGTTTAAGTCATAGTAAAATTCTATGATATGAAGAATTTTAGTTTTTTCTCATTAAGGAATATGATGACCCCACATTAATTTTTTAATAATCATCTTTTAGCTTTGTTTTTAAACTGTATCCTTTATCAATTCCTTCCTAAGAACCAGGTACCTTGACTTCCATGTCTTTATATAAATTTTCTAAATTCGCTAGGTAAATATAGAATCTGTTATTTATGTTTGCAATTCTCCTTCAAAGAACCTTCCCTTTGGGTCAATAAATCAATGCCAAGGACACCAAGATTTTGCCATCTGAACTATTTGTCATAAAAACTACCATAATACCCTGAAAATACAACCACTTTCATAGTTGTGGCATTAAACCACATAATTCGACAGAAATTACCTGCTTCAAGAATGAAATGTAGAATAAGCTTCAGCTCTGTCTGTGGTGTCACCTCTTTATGGAAGTCAGCTTTACTTTTGTGCAGAAGGGATTTACAAACACTGATATGGCTGTACTTAATTTTGGTGAAGCACAAGGTCATTCGTACAGGGATGGGTTTCACATATTCCTTAAAAATTCACTTAGCAATATTGGTGGACTCACTCAAGCTGTCCTTTCAAAAAAAGGACTTTTTTTTTCTCAGTTTTTTTCATCAGACAAATTATTGTTATTTTGCCTAAAATAAAACAAACCAATTAATTCTAATTATAAGAAGGGTAGTTGATTACAGAGTAACAAGTAAAAGCCAAGTTTTAAAATCGTATGCTTTATAACAAACTGTCCTCCCCCCAGTTTTACAAGGCATAGCTAGTTGACTTATATAAAAACATGAATTAAAAGAACTAATCTTTCATTATAAAACAATTCAGATTATAGTGTAAACTCCTGAATGCATAATCATCTTTAGCAAAAAAAACCTACAGACATTGAACCTATCTCCATTAAACCCATTAAAACTTTGGCACCTTACATATAAATAAGTTGTTCATTATGGCGCACTGGTAAATTAGTATTCACAGAAAACAGTCCTGTGTCTCAATGCAAATGCTAATTGCCTTTCATGGTGAGAATAGTGCTCCACATACTTGATGCCATTCGCCTGGAAGCCTTAGAGCACTCCGCAACCGTACAAGAACGAATACCTCTCACATTTGACTGGTGACTAATGCTACTATGTCCAGCCTTCTCCCCCACTTGTGACTTAGCCTTTTCCAGCTTTCTATGCTCATTACCCAGTTGTGTTGTGGAAGGAACAACTGTTTCCATGAGGACATCATTATCCTATTTTAAAAGAGCACAGTTCCCTTCCAAAACATGTACAAGAACTGATTATTCATTGCTGACTTGATTCTTTAAGAGCCTAGTTCATATACTCGTTTTGTTTTGTTTTGTTTTCATTTTTTACTCTCCTTCCACATTGTCATTGCAGAGGCAGGGAAACAGCAAGGACACCAGAATAACATTTTAGGTTGCCACACTTGTAAACTCTGCTCTTAATTTTCACCAAAGAAACATGAACGACATTACACAAGAGACTGGCATTAAAAAATTACTCAGACTGATACGGAGTCCTCTTTGGAGTACTTGGTGTCTAAAGTGAAGAAAATCATCACTCAGTTTAAACATTGGGTTCATCAGACACCATGTCCTGTAGAAGACTGGGAAATGCAAAGAGAGCAAGGCATATGCACTCAGGGAAAGTTGCAGTCTAGGTCTCTAAAGGTGCACATGGAGTGAGGTACAGAATGAAAAAACATTGGGATTTCTCCTCAGGTTTCATATCTCATTTTCTCGAATATCTCTTCTATCTATCTATTAATATAGAGTAATACATATATTGAATATTTATCAACAAAAGTGTTTTAACTGAAAAGGGTATACAATCGAACAGGTTTAAAAACCACTGGGCATGAATGTAAGGAAATACGTCAACCAAACATCCTGCAGTGTTTGAGGAATGCATTATCATCTGCTATTAAGCCTTTTCAAGAAAGTTCCAACCAACTATTATTTTCTATTGGCTAATCTTTTCTTTGAGCTTTTATCACTGCCTGGAGGTCATATGCAACCTGAAGGAGCCAGACACAACCATATTGATGCTCAGTGCATTTCTTAGAGTCACAGTGTTTCATGGTGTAGCTAGAGTATAAACGAAACGATAAAGAGGATCTTCTTCTAGCCCTGCCACTATGACACAGCCAGAAACGAGCCCTCCCTTGGCTCAGAATACAAGTTATCCATAACTTCATTGGGATCCTCAAATCTATCAATGAAATTTTATATAGGAAAGAGAACTTTATATGTTCTCTTCACTTTAATAAAATTGAAATAGAAAAGTGTGTCATCTGACACAGGACTGATTTACATGTTGTAAATGTAAATGTGATTTGATGGCAAATTTATTCCTGCATAGGCCCAGAATTTCTGAATCAATTTGATACACATTTAAATTTCATTGTATCAGGGATACACTTCCTCTTGAGGAATCACAGAAGGTTCCTCTATATGTCCTGTGGTTTGCATGTGGTTTTCTACACTTTACCAACTTTCAGAAACCATCCATTCAAATTCCGAAAGAGCTGGGCTTGGGGCCAGTGTTCCCATGACTGAACTGGCACATTGAAAGAAAGTCAATCAGGAAGCAGACCTCACCAAGTACTTGCCTCCTCTTCCAAAGCAAGCCTCTTCTAGGAGAAGAAAAGCAAGGGTTTAAAAGAGAAACCAGAAGAGAAGGAGACGAAGAAGAGGGCAAAAAGAAGAAGTAAAGGTGCTTTCACATTTTCAGTTGCAGCGGTAGCCCCGATTGAGTTAATTGGTATTCATCTAAGAAAAAAAAAAAATCAAGGAAACCAGTTTGAAAATTATAAAAGAAAATAAAGGTCTGTTTTTGTCTTGAATGTTGAGTTCTGTGTTGTTTTGACTGTTGAGCACAGTGAATCAGATTTCAAATGTGACTCTGGCCCTCACCCCCTTCCTCTGAAAATAAAGGGACTCTTTGTCTAGTCTTAAAATGTTTAGTACTTGGTGGCATTTTGTAGGAGCCTGGCATCTCAATCCTTCATTCTCCTCACCCCACGACTGTGTCTTGTGTCGCATATGTGTATGGTGTGTAGGGGTGGGGGAAGGAGGCCTGACTTGTCTTTAATATCTCTATTCCATTCATAGCTTGGAAATGTTTCTGTGTTCTGTCTCCTTGTGATTCTCTGTTCCTATGTGCTGCCCAGAGATAAATCCAAGCTTGATTCTCCTTACAGCTGTCAAACCAGATTCTTTGTAGAATTATATGTCATACTTTGGTTGAACATGTTCCACCTCCCCCCTCCCTTAATGACAAGAAGAAGGAAAAAAAAGCTTTCAGTGTTCAGTCATGTTTGTCATTTTTTATATTAAATCTTTACCATTCTTGAAATAAAACTACATTGAAATTTTATTTTATAATCCAGCATGTGACTCAGTATTCCACAAACTGTAAGAATTGAGGAGAAAGAAAACTGGGTAAGAATGTTTTTTCAACAAAATATATACTCCTTACAGTGTTAGGTAATATGGAAGAAGGTTATCTTAAAAATTTACTATGTGGAAATATTTCTGCCTCGCTTAAATCCTAAAACTATTATTTGAATTCCTTTTTTCTTTACCTTCCTTTAAGAACTGAAAAACGAATAATACGTTAGGTTTCATGATACCTAGACTACTATAATTCACATCTGTTAGGGCTCCGATTTCTCCCCCACCCTCTGCTTTATGAAATTTTTCTGGCTTAAGATGCAGTCTTGCCTTGAAGCAAAAATAATGATAACTACTAAATAATTCCTCAGGGTTCTTTCCTGGCCTATGATTTTATAAAATGGAATTATGCTGTTCAAATGTATCCTTGTTTTTACAACTCCATTTAGTTTTACACTGAATGACCTTATGATTTTTTGCCTTCCTGGCTCCAAACCGTTCTGTTTAAAATTCCTTATCTCATTTCAACCTTAGCCTACAAGGCAGCTAGTTCCTCTTTTTACAGTCCTCTGTACCCCCACCCACCCCTCAGAATCCTCTAGGTGCTGCAAACATTGAAGGATGAGGCAACAGAAAATTAAAAAGCTGTTTTCTTTTTTTGTACTTTTAGATTATAGTTCTAACTTAGATATATGATTAGAAAGTTAAAGTTTGTTGTAGAGGAATAGTGGTAGCAGGTGCTGATAACAAAGGACTTTCTAATGAGAGAACTCAATAATCATACTTACCAATAGTTGCTAACCTTAGCAGGAAAGTAAAAATTGAATATGAAACTTAAATGAAGTCACTTTTTTATCCTAAAGGTGATCCCTTCAAGTTAAGGTACTGTGTTTGTGGGCTTTGGGGGAAGTTTTAGGTACACTCTAAAAAAATTTTTTTCAATGCTGTATTTTAAACATCTCACAAATTCATTAACACCTCCTGTTTAATACACAGTTCAAATGATTCCTGACAAAACTGGCAGTCTAGAAGTCTTATTAAAATCATGAATTCTGGAGCCAGACTGCTCAGTTGGAATTCCAACTCCACCACTTAGTAAATGTGACCTTGAGCAAGGTACTTCCCTGCTAGAAAATGAAAATCAAATAGATCTACTCTTAGTACTGCTATGAGGATTAAACATCATGCATGTTAAGCATTTACCCTAGTGCCTGACACATATAAATGTTTACATTATTACCAATTAGGGTGTCTTTAAAAAAAAATGTGTCAGAAAGCCTAAAATATTCACATGGACCATGGTGGAATGAATGATATTCCATATTTACTTTTTGGGCCAATGTAATTGGCATTCCTCAAATAGGACTCTTTGGCTCTCTATTAAAGGAAATGTAATATAACCCTAATCCTATCTGCCAATCCAAGCAAAATCCAAGTTAATCTTTGTTTATCATTGAGAAAAATACATCAGTAGTCAGACAATTCAAGAATAATATGGTAGTTTGATTTGCTCAAATCGATTCAAGATGCTTTCCTGAACCAGACCTTTTTTTTTTTTTTCCTCAAAAATATTTAATTGGAGTGTTTTCTTCCTTGGTCTTTCAAATGTTAAGTAGCTTCCTTCAATACATGCCAGATTTTTACTTACATTTGCATATAAACATTCCCACATGTCATTCTAATTAAAGCATTATTATTGATGATAATTTATGATCATTTACTATATTTACAGTGTGGCAGGCATTACTATGGCAGTCACATGAAACCTAATAATCCTCTACAGCATACTTTTGGAAGATTTTTACAATCATATATACTCTAGCGAATGCCATTCCATCTTATGAATTCTAGAAAAATGTAAATATCAGTTCGTTCAGTATTGTTAAACCAGGAGAGCTCTGTTACTTAGCACATCTATGCTTATCAGTATAATGATAAGGGATATTCATTACTGTTTTAAAATGTTAAATTATGTTCAGAATTGTTTCTGTGTTGTGTACCTTTTGTACTGTAATTCTTTGAATTTAGTGGACTCAAGATATGTACAATGATTTGCTATTTATTATGAGTATTTTATTAAAGCATCCTATTAATTATTCTAAACCAATTGGCTGCCTGTAGCTAGTCTTACCCAATATAACTAGCAACTGTGGGTTTGATGGGTTGTTTTTCTTTTTTTTAATGTAATAGTGTTTTCCCGATCATTCATTATTCCGTTTCTCAGATATTTTTTGTTTGTTTGTTTAGTAGATTTTTGGAATGTCAAATCACTGTATTACACTGGATTCATATTTCTCTGTTTTTTGTTTTTTGTTTTTTGTTTTTGGACATTGCAGGTGAAAGTAGGGAAGAAAAGTTAGGAGACTCTTTGCAAGATTTATACAGGGCATTGGAACAAGCCAGTCTGTCGCCTCTGGGAGAACATCGCATTTCAACCAAGATGGAATACAAACTATCCTTTATAAAGAGATGTAATGATCCTGTGATGAATGAAAAACTACACAGGCTGAGAATTCTCAAAAGCACTTTAAAGGTAAGATATGAAATGGAAGGAGACATTCGTTTTAAGAGATTCATTCCTGAAAAAATCAATTATCAGATACTCTAGGGGACAAAATGGGAGGGGGATAAATAGAACGAATGTAATAAGTGTATTTGGCCAAAAGGAAATAATCTTAGCTTTATATTAACATCTCAGAGCATGCACAGACTACATTTTATGTGACTTAGTTCTAGGAGAAAACAGGATATAATTTTTTTTTTTTCAAAAATGTAGGGCTAGTGTTATTCCTCAGTCTTTTGTTTTCCTAAGATAAATATGCCATGTTGTAGAATTGATACAGTTATTAAAAGAGCACAGCATTCATGCAGGGGTGGGTGCTAAAAGGGTTTGAGATATTTTATGAATATCTCTTGTAGCACATTTGGAGTGAAGCCACATTGTTTCATATCCCGTGTGGAAATTTTATAATTGTGCTGTATACATTAGCAGTTCCCAACTCACGTGTTACTTTTTTCTTATACATTTCCATAAGCACTTACATTGTCTCCAGTCTTCTTATGCCACCCCCAGATTGGGGAGGAGGTGGTGAGGAAAGGGAAACAGGCAGGAAGTTGAAGAAGGAGCCAGAAAAGTCAGCCCCCTCACTGTGTGTCTCAGTGGAGAGGGCCTGCAATACATACTCTCCCTAATCAGACCATGCACCCTGAAAAACTCAAAACCAGAAAAGAACTGTCATACCAAGTTTGTGATGCAGTCATCTCAAGAAATAGAAGGTCAGAGAGTTCGTTTGGAAAATATTTCAGATCTGTAGTCTACTGCTGAGGTTTCATAATTTTGAGACAGAGTACCAAAGAGATCCTGGACTTCTCTGGTGGTTCAGATCAGATCAGATCAGTCGCTCAGTCATGTCCGACTCTTTGCGACCCCATGAATCGCAGCACGCCAGGCCTCCCTGTCCATCACCAACTCCCGGAGTTTACTCAAACTCAAGTCCATCGAGTCAGTGATGCCATCCAACCATCTCATCCTCTGTCGTCCCCTTCTCTTGCCCCCCAATCCCTCCCAGCATCAGAGTCTTTTCCAATGAGTCAACTCTTCGCATGAGGTGGCCAAAGTACTGGAGTTTCAGTTTTAGCATCATTCCTTCCAAAGAACACCCAGGGCTGATCTCCTTCAGAATGAACTGGTTGGACCTCCTTGCAGTCCAAGGGACTCTCAAGAGTTCTCCAACACCACAGTTCAAAAGCATCAATTCTTCGGCACTCAGCCTTCTTCACAGTCCAACTCTCACATCCACACATGACCACAGGAAAAACCATAGCCTTGACTAGACGAACCTTCGTTGGCAAAGTAATGTCTCTGCTTTTGAATATGCTATCTAGGTAGGACATAACTTTCCTTCCAAGGAGTAAGCGTCTTTTAATTTCATGGCTGCAGTCACCATCTGTAGTGATTTTGGAGCCCAGAAAAATAAAGTCTGACACTGTTTCCACTGTTTCCCCATCTATTTCCCATGAAGTGATGGGACCGGATGCCATGATCTTCATTTTCTGAATGTTGAGCTTTAAGCCAACTTTTTCACTCTCCACTTTCACTTTCATCAAGAGGCTTTTGAGTTCCTCTTCACTTTCTGCCATAAGGGTGGTATCATCTGCATATCTGAGGTTATTGATATTTCTCCCGGCAGTCTTTGATTCCAGCTTGTGTTTCTGCGTTTCTCATGATGTACTCTGCATATAAGTTAAATAAACAGGATGACAATATACAGTCTCGACGAACTCCTTTTCCTATTTGGAACCAGTCTGTTGTTCCATGTCCAGTTCTAACTGTTGCTTCCTGACCTGCATACAAATTTCTCAAGAGGCAGATCAGGTGTTCTGGTATTCCCATCTCTTTCAGAATTTTCCACAGTTTATTGTGATCCACAGAGAGGCTTTGGCATAGTGGTAAACAATCCACCTTCCAGTGCAGGAGACACAGGTTCGATCCCTGGGTCGAGAAGATACCCTGAAAAAGGAAATGGCTACCACTCCAGTATTCTTGCCTGGGAGATTCCATGGAAAAAAAGAGCCTGGTGGGCTACAGTTCATGGGGTTACAAAAGAGTTGAATATGACTTAGCAACTAACCAACAACCAAAGAGATCAACAAAATAGGAAATGCATGATTTGAAAAAACTTCTGGTAGCCAGCAGCCAAGTTCTCATAGTCAATTAGCTCTCAGTTGATATTCATGTGAATGCTGTTGCAAATCCATGGGACAACGTAATGACCTTTTGATAACTAAGACCAGAAGTTTTAAAGAGCTTTAATATACATAAGAATAATTCTGGTGCCCAGCTAAGGTCCAGAGATATCCTTACTACCTCCCACTTCACGGAGCCCCCATTCTCATTCAGGTCCAAACTACCAACTGATCATCTAGAAGGAGGAGATAGGACAATGCAAAAGTAACTCAAGACACAATGGGCTAAGCCCACTCAACAGCAGTGATCAAATGTTATGGGGACTTACAGAAATGACGGAGAAAACATTTTTTCAGTTGTTTAAGGAAGGCTTGAAGAAATGAGAGGCATATGAACTGGACATTAAAGGATGAGGAAGAGTTTCCATAGGCAGAGATGGGAAACAGGATAGGCCCCGAAGGAAAAATAAACCAGGGTGCCTACATGTAGAAAAAAGTACCTGAGGATTTGAGTCTAGTGAGTTTGAGTATTCAGTGAACCAGTGAAGTTGTTCAATCATGTCCGACTCTGCAATCCCATGGACTGTAGCCTACCAGTCTCCTCCATCCATGGAATTTTCCAGGTAAGAGTACTGGAGTGGGTTGCCATTTCCTTCTCCAGGGGATCTTCCCGACCCAGGGATCGAACCCAGGTCTCCCACATTGCAGGCAGACACTTTACTGTCTGAGCTACCAGGGAAGCCCGAGTTTGAGTATGACAGAGCTGTTTCTTCTGGGCTTTTGCCTATCAACTCTTTAGTTAAAATCTGAAGAAAATTGTCCCTTTTGTAACTCTTGAATCCTTTTATTTTTCAGGCCAGAGAAGGGGAAGTAGCCATTATCGATAAAGTACTAGACAATCCAGACTTGACATCGAAAGAATTCCAGCAGTGGAAGCAGATGTACCTCGATCTTTTCTTGGATATCTGTCAAAACACCACCTCAAATGACCCATTAAGTATTTCTTCTGAAGTAGATGTAATCACTTCCTCTCTCACACACACTCATTCATACATTGAAACGCATGTGTAAGTGTATTGTGCCGTCTGGCCATTTGGTACCTTCTGGTACTTTGAACAAGTATATAAGGTAGTTTTTATATCAACGTGTGGGACACATTGACAAGCTATACTTTAATGTTACCATTATATGAAACAAACCCTATATGGTCATAATACCACTGTCTTTAATGAGCATTTGTATATTTTATATGCAGTTAGTGCTCAGCTTATGTTTACCATGTGCAAAATCAACTGTCTTCAATGATTCAAAATTAACTTTTGCAAACAACCCTGAAGACAGGTGGTCTTCAAGTAGGAAAAAAAAACACAAAAAGGCGGTTTTCTATCTAAGGTCATCTTTTCTCCCTTTAATTTTATATAAACAAGACTTCAAAACTAAATCACATTTTTTCAGGTGCAGACATCCTTGTGGGTGGGAAAGAATTTAAACCTTTTTTATATTTATTAAAATGTTCTAAGGATTTTCTTAAACATTGCACAAAGTTTAATGCTGTAGTTTTATTTTTGTGAAATGTAGATGCGCATACATACAAGAGTTAAGCAAAATAGAAGAGCATCAACATAAGAAAAGTTCAGGTATCAAATATTCGTCTTAATAGTCTATTAACTTGTGAAAGCTGGTTAATGGAAATACTATTCCATATCCATGGGGACACTCAATGGTGTATCAGGGCAAAGCTTTGTAAGATGTTTTTGTAACTGAGACCAAAATTGAAGATAGAGCTGCTTTATTTTCTTGGTTTAAATCTTCCTTTATTTTTGTAGTGATGAAATGCTGATTGTGTACAGAGGAATTTGAGAGTGAATTTTTTAAAACACACTTAACTCACCCAGAAAGGCAGCTAACATATATATATATATATATATATATATATAATTTCAGCCCAAACTCATGTTTTTAAACTCCAACTCCTAAAAACCTACAAGGTATAAATGGAAATGAATCAACTTCCCAGTTAGTGTCCAATTTTCCCCCTAGTCTGTTAGTGAAACTTATGTAATTATACTTCAGGCAGGGAAGTAAAATATGTTTGGTTACAGGCTGATGTGTGTTCTAATATAGAAAACAATGTTGAAAACGAAAAATGTACCTCTCTCCTGAGGAGCAAGAGGATGATGGTCATTCAGAGAGATATTACATTGAACTATACAATAGAAACAATTTTTAGAGGTTTTTCCTAGTTTCATGATTTGTTCTATAGAGTGGATAAAGTCTATGAAAAAAATCCTCTTCATATATTTCCATTTATAAGCATCTCATTTTTGAAAAGTGATCACAGCATGATAATGACTGTGCTGCTTTTTAGTGTCTGGCTGCATAACGTACAAGTCACAAATTGCTGGGTTTTGGTTTTGTTTTGTTTTTTTTCTTTAGAAGGAGGAAGAGACCCTCCTTTACTATTCTATATCCTGAAATCTACTTCTAATCAGCTTTATACTGTTGCCTGTACAGCTCAGTGAATGTACTTTCATCTCTAAGAGTTCAGATATCTGCCAGTGACTATTTTTGCTGTAGAGAAGAAAGTAAAAACTCCACAGCGAGGATCTTTTTCTTTGCTTTCGAAACCACCATTGAATCACTATCGTTTTGCAGACTTTGCACAACTGTACAGGAGAGTGGCCTTTCTACAGCACATTTTCAGTAATCCTATATTTAGTCAAAGTGGATGAGAAATCATGTATTAATGTTTGTATGGAATTTGGGGTCCAGTGTAATATTTTTATCATTTAAAAAAACCTATTTGTAAAAACATTTATTTACTGCATGGATATTGATGCACATTAAATTTGTGGGATTTTGTATATGTAAAAAAAAAAAAAAAAACCAAAAAGCAAAAAAAAAAAAAGAAACTCGTGTCCTAAAATGAATTGTGCTTGTTACAGGTGTTTAGACTTGTTGATGTTTACTAGACCAAATGTGTACATTTACTTAAAAATATCTGTACCTGATGGATGTGTCGTGGATACAGTGGCCAGATTGTGCCCCTGTCAACAGCGAGCAGTTGATGGAAAGACTAGCTGTGTTGCTACTAAGCGGCTTTTACTTTGGTGAAGTTGGCTCTGTTGTTTTAAATGGTAAAAAGTAAACTAATGAATTTTAAAAGACTCGTGGCTAGCTTAGCATGAAAGAGACCTTTAACGCTATATATCTGTACATTTTATTGCATTAGTTTCAAATCTAGGAGAGAGGCGGCACTGTAAACTGAAGTCAAATAAATTCAGCTCTTAATGAATCCTTATAAAGCACCTATTTTGTTCATGCAATCCACATCACATTTCTTTGTGACCGAATCACACGCCACCCCACCACCCCCAGTTACAAGTTTTAACTTTGTCACTCCACTGTGGTATAAGCCAGAAGAGGCAATGTCCAGTATATACAAGAATCTTCTCTGAAATCCTGCAAAATCAAGTTGGTTTCCCATTTACCTGACACAAACTTTAAAATTTCACCTGCTGCTCTTTCCTTTCTCTGTGATTCTTTTGGCAAGGTGGGGTAGAGGGTCTAGGAGGCAGGGTACCATCAAAAATAAACTTAAAAAAAATTTTTTTTACAAGTATTACCTACAGCGTATCTGCCGAATGAACATTTAAAGAGGATGAAAGAAATAGGGGTTTTGTTAGCTGCTGCTGCTGCTGAGTCACTTAAGTCATGTCCAACTCTGTGCAACCCTATGGACTGGAACCCACCACGCTCCTCTGTCCATGGGATTCTCCAGGCAAGAATACTGGAGTGGATTGCCATTTCCTCCTCCAAGGGATCTTCTGGACCAAGGGATAGAACCGCTTCTCTTATGTCTCCAGCATTGGCAGGCACTAGAGCCACCTGGGAAGCCCCATTAAATGTTCCACTAAATCAGAGAAGCCGGATTACTATGGCTAAAGTGAAGTGAAAGTGAAGTCGCTCAGTCCTGTCTGACTCTTTGCGACCCATGGACTGTAGCCTACCAGGCTCCTCTGTCCATGGGATTTTCCAGGCAATAGTCCTGGAGTGGATTGCCATTTCCTTCTCCAGGGGATCTTCCCAACCCAGGGATCGAACCCGGGTCTCCCGCATTGTAAACAGACGCTTTACCATCTGAGCCACCAGGGAAGTTATTATGGCTAAGGGCTGCACAAATAAAACCAATAAGCTGCCAAAAGTCAGAGCAAAAGCAGACTAGGATAAGTAAGGATGAAGTACAGAAAAACTTAACCTAGGTTATTTTCTCCAAAAATAAAGTGCTTTCTAGATTTTTTTTTCTCAGTTCCGTATCTATATTAAACCATCAAAGCAGAACTATAACCATGATTCTGTATCATAAAATCATAGTTCTCCCTACAATGATTGCATGTTTTTTAACCAAGGCACTTTCCCATCACTATTTATTCAGATAATGCCATCTTCTAGAACCATTTATTACAGTCATTATACCTAACAGTTTTCTGGTCTGGCATATAACTTATTATTGTACGTTTTTTGGCTGTTTGGCACAAAAATAATCACTGTTTGGAACCTGGGAAACACTTTTAACTACAAGAGGGAAAACGGGGTCATATTTTATTTTTGAAAGTCCATCTCTAGCCCAACATGAGAATTTCTAGAAATGCCCAGCTCACTGGAGATGATTCATATATCCTAAGTTTGATCCCTCCTGTCTCCCATTCTCAGAATAAGGGCAAACGTTTCTCTTTGGTCAAGTCTAGGAAAAGCCCACGACTTGCTCCTCCCTAGCCCCGAGGCTGCTTAACCCATTAAGCCCAGAACAAAATCCGGTGTCTCTCCGGGCTCTCCCTCCCTCAGCTCGTCCCCACCCTCTGCCAGCTGCAGCACTGCGCACTGCAGGCCGCTCCAGGCCCAGGGCAGCGCGCAGCCAATGTCCTCCCAGCGGTCCAGGTCGAGGTCATAGCCCACCACGTTGCGGGTGGGCACCTGACGTGAGTCTCGCCACTTGAGGCCGCCCAGTAGCAGCACCGTCTCCTCCACCAAGGCCAGCCCATAGCAAAAGCGGTCGTAGGGTAGCGGCCGCAGCCGAGTCCACTGGTCGGTGCCGGGGTCGTAGCGCTCGATCTCGGAGAAGGGCTCGTAGCGCCCCAGAAAGGCGAACACCGCGCCGCGCAGGGCGGCCATGTGGTGCCCAAAGCGGGCTGTGCCCATGGGCGCTCTCTTGCTCCACGCCTGCTCCCCGGGGGCCAGGGAGAATACGTCCCGGAGGCTGCTCGCGCCGCCGTCGCCTCTCCCCGCCTTGCCCCCGGAGATGTAAACGACGCCGCGATCCCCGACAGCGCCCGCATGGCCGTGCAGAGCCCGCGGCAACGCCCCGGCCGCCGTCCAGCGGTCCCGGCGCAGGTCATACATTTCCACCGAAGCCAGCGCTTGGCCGCCCGCGCCCAGGCCCCCGACGGCCAGGAGTCCCTCGCCCACGGCGCCGCACCAGAAATGGGCCCGTGCTTCCCGCATAGGGGGCACCGTCGTCCACACGTGAAAGCGCGGGTCGTAACGGTGCACTTGCGCCACGACAGCCAGCGGGCCGTCCGCTGGGGGCGAGCAGGCGCCGCCAGACGGGCTCTCCCCGCCCAGGACGAACAGGAAATTGCCCGCGACACACACGCTGTGCCCCAGCAGCTGAGCAGGCAGCCGCGTGAGGCTGCGCCAGCGGTGGTTGTACACGTCAAAGGCCACCACGTCCTGGGTGAGCTCCCACTCCTCCTCCTCCACCTGCTCCTCTTCCTCCTCCTCCTCTCCCTCCTCTTCCTCAGGCTCCGGCTCCGGCGGCGCGGCGCCCCTGCCCCGGGCTGCCCGCGGGGGGACCACGACTTCCTCAGTCACCACCTCCCGCCCCCGGCGCCCCCCAACCAACAAGATGCGTGTTTGAGGGCTCCGGACGCTGGTCTGCTCGCCCTGCATGAGCGGCTGGCGGGAGGGCGACGTGTGGTAGTTGAGGGCCTGGATGATGAGGCCCTTGACCCGGGCGGGCAGGGTGAGGCCGGAGCCCGAGTACACGCGCCGCAGCACGTCGGCGGGCACGAGGCCGAAGCGGACCCGCTCGAGTAGCTGGGTGCAGTGGGCCAGGCGTTCGGCCTCAGGCTCCTGCCGCAGCCAGGCCAGCGCCAGGCCCAGCAGCCGGGCCTCAGGCACCCGCGCCACGTCAGGGGCACCCAGCACGGCCCTCAGCGACGCGGGGTTGAGCTCCAGAAGGCCGGCCGGGCCCGCGCCCCGCGCCAGCAGCTCCCTCAGGTGGGTCACGATGCAGCGTTCGGCCGCGCTCAGCGTGTGCGCCAGGCCAAAGCGAGCCGCCACGTTGGCGGCGAAGCAGCAGTTCTCCGGGGCCAGCTGGCGCTCCAGGTAGCGGCCGCAAAGCCCCAGGGCCTCGGTGACCTGCAGGTAGCTGGCGGCCTCCAGCGTGTCCTCCACTGTGTCCATGGAGAGCGGCAGCCAGGCGGTGTAGATGAAGTCCAGCAGGCGCTGCAGGCCCGCCGCCGACGGCACGTGCAGGTGGATCACGCTCGCCTGGGATTCCCGGGTGTGACTCTTGAACAGAGCCCTGAAGTAGTCGCTGGAACACGCGAGGAGCGACCTGTGCGCCGGGAACTCGCTGCCCTCCGTCTCCAGCGTCACGTCGCACAGGAAGCCCTCGGCGCGCAGCGCCTGGTAGCCGGTGAGCAGCGAGCCGCCATGAGCTTTGCAGTAAGACAGGAAGTAACTCATGATGCCCAGGGCGGGAAGCGGCCGGGCCGGGGCTGGGGCCAGCCAGGCGCGGCCGGAGGCATCCCGGGACACGGAGCCCCCGGGCCCCCCGCGCTAGCCGAAGAGCCCCTAGCAGGGGTCCATTTTTGCCTGCTCAGCTTAAAGCCCAGGCCTCCTTCATACAGGTCCGCAGATCTGCCCGTACCCTTCTCAGGGCAAATCTGGTAGGGAAACGATTTCCAGAAGCACCTAGTAGCGGAGAGCGCGGAGTCTGGAGTTTTCCGGGAGGTGCAGGGTTCGGTTTCGGCTGCTGCCGAGGCTGCCAGCGCGTTGCCCAAAACCCCCTCCCCGGCCCTGTTTGGGGAGCCCACACCTGCGCGCCTGGGGCCGCAGTGGCCGCGCACCATCACCTGGAAGGGCGGAGCTGTGGATGGACTGACTCCCGAGGCGTGCTGAATCTCCGACGGCCCAGATGCACAGATGGGTCCGGACGAGGGCTGTCCGGGAAGTGCGGGGCGAAGGCTCTGACCTCCCGAGGGTGGACAAGGAGGGTTCTGCGGGCACCGGCGAGGGCCGGGGACAACTAACTAAGGGGCAGGGGGGGTGAACTTGTTCCGCGCGGAGGATCAAATCAAAGCCTGGGAGATTAGGGAGGAGGGGCGCGGGTCAGCGCGACGGGTCGCAGGCGTGATTGGGCGCCACACATAACATGCCAGTAGCTCACAGTGACAGGAATAGCGCGCGGCCTCGGCCTCCCTGGCGCGCCCCGCCCCGCTCCCCGGCTGCTGGCTGAGAACCGAGGGCGCGAGAGGAAGAGGCCCGGCCTGGGACATGACTCTCGTGACCCGTCAAGCCGCCGGTCACCAGGGGGTCCCGGTAACCCGGCTGGGGGTGCGAAGAGCGCTCACCGGAGAGGCGCGAGTCGCGCGGACGCTGTGCTTGGTGGTGTCTGGGGAGGGGCGCCCGGCTGGGCTGGAGGAGTGACGACCCCCTTCCCGGGGCTCCGGTGGCTAGGGAAAAAGCCCCTGGCTCGCAGCTTTCTGCTTAAGGAGGCCCTAATTAATCCTTCGGGAGCGGGGATTAAGCGGCGATTTTGCGCGCTGACACCCAGGAGCCCGCTACGCGCAGAGGAGCCGCTGGCCGGAATCTTGCCCGGGCGAATCCAGGCTCCCAGCCAGCGGCGCTCCGAAGCACGCCCCTCACCTGGACTCACACTTGCGTGATGCTAGGCCTTACTCTGCGCCCTTCCCGAGGTCTCCCTGGCTTGTCTCACACTCCGCTTTCAGGAGTTTGCGCCCACTTCGCTCCCCGACCCCGGCTGAGTTCTCCCTTCCTGTTCTTAAACCCTGCCTCACCCATCCCTTGGCAAAGTGGACGAAGAAATGTAGGTGACTTGGGTTTTCTTCTTTTGAATGACCACTTCCTTTAAGAAAATAAGTCTTTGTAGTTTCTCTCCCCGACTTTCCAGTGTATTAGTCGCTCAGTCGTGTCCGACTCTGTGACCCCATGGACTGTAGCCCGCCGGGTTCCTCCGTCCATGGAAATCTCCAGGCAAGAATACTGGAGTGGGTAGCCATTCCTTTCTCCAGGGGATCTTCCTGACTCAGGGATCGAACCCAGGTCTCCCTCACTGCGGGCAGATTCTTTACCATCTGAGCCGCCAGGGAAGCTCCAGGCTTTCCAGGCTCTGATCTAATTAAGGTCCGCCCCGTCCTCAGTGATGTGATAATGGGCAGTAAGGTTGCAAAGCTGGCAGAGGCTGCAGTTTCAAAGCGCCCCTCCTCAGGAAGTTATTTTTATAAGGTGCACCAAGCACAGAAATGATGGCTGCTGCTGCTGCTAAGTCGCTTCAGTCGTGTCCAACTCTGTGCGACCCCATAGACGGCAGCCCACCAGGCTCCACCGTCCCTAGGATTCTCCAGGCAAGAACACTGGAGTGGGTTGCCATTTCCTTCTCCAGAAATGATGGCTAAAACCACCCTAATCTTGAAACATTAGGAAAGCCTTTCTCCATCTCCAGCACCCTGCTCTTAAAGAACTAAACAATTAATATAACTGCTCTTTCTTGCCAATTTGGAAAATTCTGTGTGTTTTGCTTTCATCTAGAATTGATTTTTCTGTTTTCTAATACAACCTCTCTGGTCATCTATTTTAAGCAAACCTTTTGAATGCGTTTGAAGTGACTTGCATTTCTTACAGTTGAGGTTGTATTTCATTAAAAAATAAAAGCCAAGGAAGGATAAAATTCTATCATTTTCTGCCTGGTATGCCATTGGTATTACAAGGTCTCCACTTAGAAGTAGTTCTTAAAGTACATAAAAATAAGTAAAATGATTTTGCTTTGTTGTCAAAGATGGAACTGTTGTATGACTTAAATTAGACAAATTATAAAATGCAGGCAGGGGCTCAGGTTAAGGGCTTGCTTAAACTCCAGAGGCTAAAAATACTGCAATTTGAATTCCTAATGTAGAGCTACAGATGGGTTGGGGGAGGAGAGGATGCTGGTTGGTTTGGGTTTTTCTTTTCTTCAGTACTAAAATTCTTAGCTCAAAAATAAAATACCAGCTTGGTTCACTATGCACAGATCTGTATGGTGAAGTTAAATGGGCTTTACTCAACCTGATAGAATTTTGCTAGAAGGGATATTTGACATCATTTAGCCAAACCTTTTCCCTTTCCTCCCCCAATTTTTTGTTTTTCTTTTTAAAAATGTGGCTGATGAGCCCCAGAGGGAGTACGGTTTGTCTGGGTGACTTGGATATTGAGTTACAGAGTCTGGACCTATATTATGTGACCTCGTGTATGATAAAAATAAAGTAGTGCAGTGCACAGTCAGTTGATTTAAACCAAATTTCAAAGTGATGAAGTTTAAGCACAGTTTTTAAAACAGCATATTTCCAACCCCCAAATTGAACCACACATCCAATCAGCTCTGTCCATCAGCATGCATTCAGTTTGAATGCAAAATGTCACACTTACTTGAGAACAGAGATGGTGTGGAAGATTTTAAACTCTTGACATCAAAAATCCAGTTTTACACAAGTACCTGTTCATTGCCAGCCCAACATGCCACTTTAACATATTTTGCCATTGAGGATATGATGAACTATGTTAAGTGAGAAAATTTTCCTATTAGATGTGTCTACAAGGTCTTCTTTAGAAAATATATTAAAACTGTCAATCCATCCAATAACATTATTGTCCTTTGAGTAGCATTTATGGAAAGTATCAATATTTTAATTTCTTGGCAATATTAAGTAGGATGTGATTGGTCTGTTGAAAATGATCAGCTTATAAGTTGTCCTCCCCCTTTAGACTATGGACTTCTTGAGGCCGGGAACTGTTTCTTGATCTTTTTATGTCCATCCTGTGTCATAGTCTTTGGCATGAGTAATGTTGAGTTGAACAAATATAGGGAATGGCATTGTCAGTGGGAGGAGTAAAGGGTTGTTAAGAGGGACCTGACTTAAGACAATTACTTCTTTCTTTCTTTCTGCTTCTCTTTCTTCCCTTCACACAGCTGCAGTTGCAGACACCTCCTGATACAGCCATGAACTAACATCCCTAGGAATCAAGTGGCTCACCATGGGTAGCCCACAACTGAGAGAAGGTTGGACCATATCATCCAACTCTCTGTCCTACATCCCTATTCCTTTACCAAGACCAGCCCCACATGGCTCTTGGCATCTAGTTGGACACACTACTCTTCCTCCTCCTCCTGGGACGCAGGGCCCCAGGTACTCCAGCAGCTCCTCCACACCCCTCTTTGTATGGCCAGGCTTCTACTAAAGGCCCAGCTACACATTCCAGTGTGCCTGTTGGGACCCTGCCCTTTCTCTGAGCCCCTCACCCCATGTCAGGACTGTGACCTGCTGTCAACCATCCCTTTCATACATCTGCACCTCCTGTGACAGAGCCTAGAACTAAAGTTCTCCTAGCACCCTTCTCATTTCCCACATCAAGGTAGCAGTGCTAGTCAACCATAGCACTCCACATTCCCTGAATGGGCCCTACCTAGCTAAATGTAAATTCCGTAGTTCCCACCTCTAAAATAATTGTATTTGTTGAAAAAATTCCACAACTAAAAATATCCATGTATAATGGGCACTTATACTTTTTTTGCAAATGTAATCTGCAATGGTAACAGCTTTGTTGAGATATTATCCATATAATACACAATTAACTTGATCAGAGTGTACAATTCAATGGTTCTTAGCATATTTCCAGAGTTGTACAAAATTCTCCAGAATCTCATTTTGGAACATTTTCATAACCTTGAAAAGAAACCCCATGCTCTTTAATTCTCACTTCCTTGTACCACCTGTCCCCCAAGCCCTAAGCAACCACTGCTCCATTTTCTGTCTCTATAGATTCTGGATATTTCATGTAAATGGAATCATGTAATACATGGTCTCCTGGTGACTGACTTCTTTGACTTAGCATAATGTTTTCAAGGTCCATCCATTGTAATGCACTTTTGAGGGAAAAAAATAAAAGGATTTGTGTAATAATAACACTGGGAACTTTTTCTCAAAACCACAACATTCTAAACTGTGCTGTTTGATATTTAGGATATAGTTTTGTCAGGTTAACTCTTCTCTTTAAGAATTTTTTAATATGGTTTTTTTTTTTTTTTTTTTTTTTTTTTGCTACACGGGTCTTAGTTACTGCATGTGGGATCTAGTTCCCTGACCAGGGAACCTCTGCCCACTGCATTGGGAGCATAGAGTCTTAGCCACTGACCTGCCAGGGAAGTCCCTTGGCAGGTTAATTCTTTATCATCTATCGCTACTGACTCTTTTCAATCCCAAAATGCTTCCTTCCAACACATGATTTCTGGAAACTTCCATGGAGAGCCTATTATTAGAAATTGACACATTAACTTAGCTAATTGTGAAAACATGATTACAAAAAAAATAACAGACATTCAGTAGAGAAAAAAATCCCATATTAATGTCACTCAGATTAGCAAGACCATTTTTTGTGGACGTGAAACATATTTTATCTTTGTGTAGCTTAAGTGAAAGAATTTCAAGGGGTAGAGTGTGTGTGTGTGTGTGTGTGTGTGTTTCAATCATGAGTGATTTTGGCATTCTGGGCCAACTGACAGCTAAAGAAGCAACGTGGTGGGTAGAAAAGGACTGGGCTTTGGGGTCAGACAGATCTGTGCTCCAATTTCAGATTTGCCCCATTAGACTTTAAACAAGTGACTTAAATTCTGTGAATGTCTTTTTAGTTCCTCAACCAGGGATTGAACTCAGGGCTACGGCAGTAAAAGCATCGAACGTTATACACTGGACCACCAGGGAACTCCCTCATTTTATTATTTTTAAGATACTGCTTCTACTTTCATAGCATTGTCAAAATAAAATTAGGTTATGTATCTATGACAATTCCTAGCCTGAGTATACAAAATATATCTGAGTTTCTCTTCCTTCTCCCCCCCTTAACTTGAAACCTTCTGAAAATTCATAATACCAGAGGCCAAGCAGCCAGGAAATGTAATAGCAGTGGTTTTCAGTGGTCCTCCTGCAGCATCACCTGGCAACCTGTTAAGAAGTGTAAATTCTTGGCCCCGCCTCAAGCCTAATACATCATAAACCCTAGAAATGGGCCCAGTAATCTGCTTCACAGCAAGCCCTCCCAGTGATTCTGATGCACAAGAAAGTGTGAGAACACTGTGATAGAGAATTGATGATAATTCTCTATTCTCGATTTTGGGAATCATACATCCCAAATTCACTATTCTTGGTAACAACTTGTTCTAAACACAATGTCAATATTTTCCCCCCAAAAAAGAGAAAGCCCACTGGCTCCAAAAGGTCAGAGGTTGTAGACTTAGACGAGAAAAATTAGTAGCTCTGCCATACATCATATGACTCTAAAATAAATTGTTTGCCTTTCCCTACCCCAGAGAAGATGACAATATTAACAGTGATCTATGTGGCAGGAGATGATTCAGTAATCAATGCATTTTCCCAAACAACACTTGATTGAATACTCAAATCAGAAAGTGGAAAAGGAGTATGTCAAGGCTGTATATTGTCACCCTGATTATTTAACTTATATACAGAGTACATCATGCAAAATGCTGGGCTGGATGAAGCACAGGCAGAATCAAGACTACCAGGAGAAACATCAATAACCTCAGAAATGCAGGTGACACCACCCTTATGGCAGAAGAGGAACTAAAGAGCCTCTTGATGAAGGTGAAAGAGAAGAGTGAAAAGGCTGGCTTAAAACTCAAAATTCAAAAAAGGTACCTCTACCAGAAAAAGTAGGCACAAGGATGATAAAGGGGGCCAAGGGAGGGGGTGGGTACTAACCACATCTACCCTGCCTACATTGAACTAACAAGAAGTCAGCAACAACTGTGTACATCTAGGGAGGTCCTGAAGCCCCAGCATTCCCACTTCAACAGAAGACTGGATGAGTATATCTGTGGTCCCACGAGCATCAGCTGTTGATGGTATCATGAGGATCAGACACATCTTACCCAAGTAGTGCTTGACACGAAATGCTGACTAGGCCTATTGCCCACTAGGCAGTGAACAGACTTGTCCTCAGGGCTGCATAACTACAGACTGGTGACCCCAAAGATGCTGCTCAGTGCCCAAAGATCCATAAACAGACAGGTCAGAGGACCAAATTAACTGGTGCTGAAGGAGGTTGGAACACACTTTCATTCCTGTGCGGTCCACTAAGACAGCAGTCCAGCAGTCATCTAGCATCTGCCAACCCTCACCCTCCAGGTAGACCCTGTGGACCAACTGAAGGATGGCAATTCCTATCCAAGTAAGACTCCTGAGGGTGTGGTCCCTGCCCTGCTCTTTGTTTCTCATCCCAGTCTGTCCCTATCCTCTCATTGAGGCTTCTTATTCCTCTGAGCCTTGTGACCAGTTGTGACTTCGTCAGCAACTCATCCGTTTGTGCTTTTACCTACAGAAAGAAATACATTTCATACAGAGTTAAAAGAGTGGGCTCTGGGGCCAGCATGCCCAGGTTCAAATCCTGGCTCTACAGTCCTCAAGCCGTTTGACTTGGAACAATTTGTGTGGCTCCCGGTTTCAGCTTTCTCATCATAGGAATACACAGGACAGGACTGAGGGCTGTGTTAATAGCACTGACTACATTGTAGATAATAAACATAGATAGATATTCTCCCTAAATACATTAGGGAAATATACATAGTCCTGGAAAAATTATTTTCTTTTTTAATTAAAAAAATTATTGGAGTATAATTGCTTTACAGTGTTTGTTAGTTTCTGCTGTGCACCACTGTGAACCAGCTGTAAATATACATATCATATCCACTCCCTCTTGAGCCTCCTTCCCACCCTTCTAGGTCATCTGCTGCTGCTGCTAAGTCGCTTCAGTCGTGTCTGACTCTGTGTGACCCCATAGACGGCAGCCCACCAGGCTCTGCCGTCCCTGGGATTCTCCAGGCAAGAACACTGGAGTGGGTTGCCATTGCCTTCTCCATTGTGTGAAAGTGAAAAGTGCAAGTGAAGTCGCTCAGTCGCGTCTGACTCGTAGTGACCCTATGGACTGCAGCCTACCAGGCTCCTCCATCCATGGGATTTTCCAGGCAAAAGTACTGGAGTGGCTTGCCATCTAGGTCATCACAGAGCACCAAACTGAGCTCCCTGTTATACCGCAGCTTCCCACCAGCTATTTCACACATGGCAGTCACACATGTCAGTGCTACTCTCCCAATTTGTCCCCCACCCCCGTGTCCACAAGTCCATTCTTTTTAAGCCTGCATCTCGACTCCTGCCCTGCAAATGGGTTCATCTGTACCATGAGAAAATGACTTTCAGTGAAGAGTTTACATATATTAATTCTCCCTCCATGAAAATATTCAAGAACTTTACAGAAAAGCATAGAATAACCCTTGAACTATGGTATTTAATAGCAAGCATTGATTGGTACAATATATTGACTTTTTAAGCCACCTTTCATTAGTAATTTATACTCTGATATAAAGGAAAAATCATTACATGGGAGATCAATCAGTAGGTTCATGACCTATGATGGGATTTTACTCTGGATCCTCCCATAACACTTGCTCAAAGGCACTCATGTTTACTTAGGGGCAGAGTAGGGCTCTGAATTCAGGTTTCCAGAGCCCCTATCATAGGACTCTGAAAAATAGCGGCAAGCGAGGGTATCCTTGCAGTAGTGTTCTAGGATTTTAAAAAAACAGCAAAAAGGGATTTTTGCAAAGCAATTCTTTCAGCCAAAAATCCATGATGAATAAGTTTGTGTAGTACAGATGTTTAATAGTAAATATTGAATAGTTTTACAAATTGGCCTTGTAAGCAGAGCACATCATAAAAGCCTGTGACTGTTAATTGGAGAATGTACCTGATACCACGGTGGCCTGATAATGATGCTCTGTGTTGGTGTTCAGACTAAGGGTTATGCAGGAGATCAGCCATCTTCCTGTCCTTATGGGTATGAAAAGTGAAAGTCAGTCAATTGTGTCTGACTCTTTGGGATCCCATGGACTATACAGTCCATGGAATGCTCCAGGACAGAATACTGGCGCAGGTAGCCTTTCCCTTCTCCAGGGGATTTTCCCAACCCAGGGATCGAACCCAGGTCACCACATTTCTTACAATTGCCTCCTTGCATAATAATATATAATAAATACTGTTTGCATTTTTCTACCATAACATACATTTTTCCCCTTAAATAAACTATGTTGTTAACTTTTCTCACCTTTTTTCAAAGACAGAAATTTTAAAATCTTGACCAGAACAGAAAAGAATAATAAAGAAAGCAAAAATGCCAAAAATCTTTCCATTTAATAACCACTAACACTGATGGGATCATGCCACAAATGCTGTTTTAAAGTCAAAATTTTTCTTAACTATATGTTTTGAGGATATCCCCAAGTAAATGTATATGGCTATAAATATCCTTTATAATGTTTATATAGTATTTTATAGTATTTAGATGAATATAGCAAAGTTTAACAAGTCTTGTTCTATGGATATTCAGACAACTTTTAAGTCTTTTAAAATTTTTTTATTCTTATTGGAGTGTAGTTGATTTACAATGTTGCTTTAGTTTCAGCTGTACAGCAAAGTGAATCAGCTATGTATATACATATGGCCACTGTTACTGTTTTTTAGATTCTTTTTCCCTATAGGTCATTACAGAGTACTGAGTAGAGTTACCTGTGCTATAAGTACGTCCTTATTAGGTATCTGTTTTGCATATAGTAGTGTATATATTGTCAATCCCAGTCTCCCAGTTTATGCCCTTCTTTCCCCATTGGAAACTCCAGTACTTTGGCCACCTCATGCGAAGAGTTGACTCATTGGAAAAGACCCTGATGCTGGGAGGTATTGGAGGCAGGAGGAGAAGGGGACGACAGAGGATGAGATGGCTGGATGGCATCACCAACTGGATGGACGTGAGTCTGAGTGAACTCCGGGAGTTGGTGATGGACAGGGAGGCCTGGCGTGCTGTGATTCATGGGGTCACAAAGAGTCGGACACAACTGAGCAACTGAACTGAACCAAACCATGAGTTTGTTTTCTACATCTGTGACTCTATTTCTGTTTTATAAATAAGTTTATTTGTACTATTTTTCTAGATTCCACATATAAAAAATATATGATATTTGTCTTTCTCTGTCTGACTTCACTCAGTATGACAATCTCAAGATCCATCCATGTTGCTGCAAATGGAATTATTTTGTTCTTTTTTAAGGCTGAGTACTATTCCATTGTATATATGTACCACATATTCTTTACCCACTCCTGTCAATAGACATTTAGGTTGCTTCCATGTCTTGTAATATTGTAAATAGTGCTGCTGTGAATATTGAGGTACAGGTATCTTTTCAAATTATAGTTTTCTCCAGATATATGTCCAATCGTGGGATTGCTGAATCATATGGCACTTCTATATTTAGTTTTTTCAAATATTTGAAATTCAAGAAAGATCCAAATGGTAGAGTACTAGGTCACCTTTAAGATTATTTTTAGAAGAATATTTAATGACATGGGAATATGCCCAGAATATATTATTATCAAGTGAAAGAATAAGGTTACAAAAGAGTAACTGCAGTATTATTCTAACTAAATCTGTACATGTATATAGAGTGAAAAAAACCCTGTAAGGATATACATTAAAATGAAGATTAAAAAAACAAACAAATGAAGAGTAGTTATATCCAGGGGAGTATTACAGGGGATATTTTTTTTCTCTTTGTAGCTTTCTGCATATTCCAGATTCTCTACCATGACAACTATTACTTTTACGTTGGGGAGAAAATGATCAATTTTGTTAAAAATATTATCAATAATAACAAAAGCTTTGGCCTTGATATTGGTGTAACAAATCAGAAAGTGTGGAGTTATGAGATTTTGGGACAGTTTCTTTCACTAGGCTTTGGGAAAACTCAGTTGATCATATTTGTGAGCAACTAGCCTGGAGAAGGCAATGGCAACCCACTCCAGTACTCTTGCCTGCAAAATCCCATGGACCAAGGGGGTCGCTAAGAGTCGGAAACAACTGAGCTACTTCACTTTCACTTTTCACTTTCATGCATTGGAGAAGGAAATGGCAACCCACTCCAGTATTCTTGCCTGGAGAATCCCAGGGATGGGGAAGCCTGATGGGCTGCCGTCTTTGGGGTCGCACAGAGTTGGACACGACTGAAGCGACTTAGCAGCAGCAGCAGCCTGGAGATGTTCTAATAAAAGAAAGAAAGCTTTGAAAGCTTCAAGTTATGTGCCTGCTCCAGGTCATCATATACCAGCTTTACTTGGATTATGCATCAGATGAAACTTCAGTCTGGTTGTAAATTTAAGCAAGCTGTTAGATGGCAACATGGAACATCACTATACACTGAGATAAGCAAGCCCCATTTGATTCATAATATGAATACATGTATCTATAAGATGAGCTTCATTATAAAAATCAAGTTTCTGACTGTCAGGACACACACCATTAGTCACACATGGTACAAGTTTAAAAAAAAAATAGCATTTATTGAAGGAAAATGTACAAAAGAGAAGGAAAGAATGTGCAATCCTCCAGAACTCACATTGTCCCACTGCTTACCATGGCCAGTGTTCCATCAAATGACCCACCACCAAGATGCTCCACATACTGTAGTTCTAGGTTCAGGAGGCCAGGAGACATCGATGCAACTGTGTAACATAGTGGAGACCTCCTAGATGGACGAGTGGCTTTATTAAAAAAGGGAAGCCTCCAGAACCAGTAGCTGCTACCAGCCTGTCCTTTTCTTGAGCTAACTAGACCTTTTGAGACAGACTGTCCCTAAGCTCCTCAAAGTAGAGAGGACATCAGCCTTCAGAGCCATTCCAATAAGTCTTGCTTCACTGGTTTTTGTGCATTTAGAACTGAGACCGAGTTTCTCACAACTGCCAGATTCCTGGATCACCACAACAGGTTTCTTCCACAGAATAGGAAATGAGAGCTATTCTTCTACTTGGAAAATTGTCATCCATTATATGGAAACTCAAGATTTCCCATAAGGCCTTGCCCAAAGTATAGCCATTGCCTTTGTCCAAGGTCTTCCATGTACAACTGGGAGTGACTTATCCTCTGTCATTCTGCTGGAGGCTCTTCCAGCTCCAATATTCTGATGGGGTGACACCAACGATGGCTTCCAAGACTCACTCTAGCTCCTCGGTGGTCTCTCTTCTGGTGACATTTTGAATTCCCAAACCATTTCAGCCATATATGCAGTCCTTCATCTCCTGTCATGAATCTGCTGTTTCTTTGATGTGAGTCTTGGGATTTTCTATTTGTGTAATACACTTCAGTCACTTTTTAAACTGATGTATTCTTCCATAGTGAAGCGATGTCTTCCATAATGAAACAGGAACTATGCAGAAGGGGCCCTGTCTCAAGACTGTTATGCCCTGAAATCTATTGAAGACAAAAGCCCCCTCACAGCTCTCAGTGGCCTTCCAAAGACAGTACGGAGTTGTGTTTTTTCTTCTCATAAGAATTCCTTTTATGATAAGCTTAACATTTCTCCAAAGAAAATGTTACAATACCACAAACTTCTAAGTTGGCATTTACTTAGTTTTTACAAGAGGGATATTTAAAATTTACACATGGCTTACATCTGAACATCTTGAGGTTTTACAGGTACCTCAAAGGGTAACTCTAAAAACAAAACTTAAGGCTACCACATTTTCACAGGTAAATAGAAGCACGTCCATGTGACTAGTTCTAAGTCAATACACTTAAATCCTTGGAGCTTCACTGGGTTCTCACCCTAGGTGGCCAGCTGCTTGCCAGGGAAGCGCACTGGGCCAGCCACGTTCCCAATGTGTGATTCACCGACACATGGGTTGTGTGAAGCAACCCATGGGAGCAGTGAATTATCTACCTCCTTGTCCCCTCAAACTTACCCAGAGACTCTCTCAGTAAAGGCAGCTGTGCCATGGACTCACTACCAGCCTTTCATTATGAGGCTTGTTTTGTAAAATAAAACCCTTTACAACCCCTCAATTAATAGTGATCCTACTCTTCTCCTTTGGGAGAAAATAAACCAAAGCTCCTATACCCTCTGCAGCACAAAAAGCTGTTTTTGAAACACTAAAAAAACAAAGTTTCATAAAGGAGAAAATAAAAATTGTCCATATTTACACATCCACAATAAACTCCCATTGATATCTTGGCCTATTTATTTACATGGTTTTTCTGTCTCCCCCTTCTTCCCTCCTTCTCTCCTTTTTCTTCTTTCTCTCTCTTCCTTTCTTTTTTCTCTTGTTTCGTGTAGGAGGGGTGCTATTTGTAATTTTATTGGAGTATGGTTGATTTACAATGTTGTGTTAGTTTCAGGTATACAAAAAAGTGATTTATATATATATTCATTCATTTTCAGATTCTTTTCTCATATAGGTTATCACAGATTATTGACTAGAGTTCCCTATGCTGTACAGTAAGTCCTTGTTGGTTATCTCTTTTATACATAGTAGTATGTGTATGTTAATCCCAACCTACTAATTTATCCCTCCCCTGCACGTTTCCCCTTTGGTAACCAACAAGTTTGTTCTCTATGTCTGTGAGTCTGTTTCTGTTTTGTAAATAAGTTCATATGTATCATTTTTCAGATGCACATGTAAGTGATATCATATATATTTGTATTTGTCTGAATTACTTCACATAGTATGATAATATCTAGGCCCACCCATTTTGCTGCAAATGGCATTATTTCATTTTTTATGGCTGGGTAGTATTACATTGTATATATGTACCACTTCTTCTTTATCCATTCCTCTGGTGATGGACATTTAGGTTGCTTTCATGTCTTGGGTATTCTAAATAGTGCTGCTATGAACATTGGGGTGCATGTATCCTTTCAAAGTATGGTTTTCATTGGATATATGCCCAGGAGTGGGATTATAGGATCATATGGCAGCTCTATTTTTAGCTTTTTAAGGGATCTCCATACTGTTTTCCATAGTGGCTGTACCAATTGACACTCCCACCAACAGTGTAGGAGAGTCCCCTTTTCTCCATACCCTCTCCAGCATTTATTGTTTGTAGGCTTTTTGATAATGGCCATTCTGACCAGTATGTTTTCTTCCTTTCTTTCTGATTTTATATATATATATATATATTTTCAAATAGTCTTTCAAACCCTAAATCCACCATCAGAAAATTACTAGAGCTAATCAATGAATATAGTAAAGTTGCAGGCTATAAAATTAACACACAGAAATCCCTTGCATTCCTATACACTAACAATGAGAAAACAGAAAGAAATTAAGGAAACAATCCCATTCACCACTGAGATAAAAAGAATAAAATACTTAGGAATAAATCTACCTAAAGAAACAAGATACCTATACATAGAAAACTATAAAACACTGATGAAAGAAATCAAAGATGACACAAATAAATGGAGAAATATACCATGTTCATGGATTGGAAGAATCAATAGAGTTAAAAAGAGTAAACTACCCAAAGCAATCTATAGATTCAATGCAATCCCTATCAGGCTACCAATGGTATTTTTCACAGAACTAGAACAAATAATTTCACAGTCTGTATAATGCAGAGTACATCATGAGAAACGCTGGACTGGAGGAAGCACAAGCTGGAATCAAGATTGCCAGGAGAAATATCAATAACCTCAGATAAGCAGATGACACCACACTTATGGCAGAAAGTGAAGAAGAACTAAAGAGCCTCTTGATGAAAGCGAAAGAAGAGAGTGAAAAAGTTGGCTTAAAGCTCAACATTCAGAAAACTAAGATCATGGCATCCGGTCCCATCACTTCATGGCAAATAGATGGGGAAACAGTGGAACCAGTGTCAGACTTTATTTTTCTGGGCTCCAAAATCATGGCAGATGTTGATTGCAGCCATGAAATTAAAACACGCTTACTCCTTGGAAGGAAAGTTATGACCAACCTAGACAGCATATTAAAAAGCAGAGACATTACTTTGCCAACAAAGGTCCATCTAGTCAAGGCTATGGTTTTTCCAGTGGTCATGTATGGATGTGCGAGTTGGACTATAAAGAAAGCTGAGCACAGAAGAACTGATGCTTTTGAACTGTGGTGTTGGAGAAGACTCTTGAGAGTCCCTTGGAGTGCAAGGAGATCTAACCAGTCCATCCTAAAGGAGATCAGTCCTGGGTGTTCATTGGAGGGACTGATATTGAAGCTGAAACTCCAATACTTTGGCCACCTGATGCAGAGAGCTGATTCATTTGAAAAGACCCTGATTCTGGAAAAGATTAAGGGCAGGAGGAGAAGGGGATGACAGAGGATGAGATAGTTGGATGGCATCACCAACACGATGGACATGAGTTTGGGTGAACTCCGGGAGTTGGTGATGGACAGGGAGGCCTGGCATGCTGCGGTTCATGGGGTCGCAAAGAGTCGGACACAACTGAGCGACTGAACTGAACTGAACTATGCAAATACAAAAAAAAACCTCGAATACCCAAAGCCATTTTGAGAAAGAAGAATGAAATTGGAGGAATCAACCTGCCTGACTTCAGGCTCTACTACAAAGCCACAGTCATCAAGACAGCACGGTACTGGCACAAAGAAATATAGATCAATAGAACAAAATAGGAAGCCCAGAGATAAATCCATGCACCTATGGACACCTTATCTTTGACAAAGGAGGCAAGAATATACAATGGAGAAAAGACAATCTCTTTAACAAGTGGTGCTGGGAAAACTGGTCAACCACTTGTAAATGAATGAAACTAGAACACTTTCTAACACCATACACAAAAATAAATTCAAAATGGATTAAAGATCTAAATGTAAGACCAGAAACTATAAAACTCATAGAGGAAAACATAGGCAAAACACTCTCTGACATAAAGCACAGCAAGATCCTCTATGACCCACCTCCCAGAGTAATGGAAATAAAAGCAAAAATAAACAAATGGGAGCTAATTAAACTTAAAAACTTTTGCACAACGAAGGAAACCCTAAGCAGTGTGAAAAGACAGCCTTCAGAATGCGAGAAAATAATAGCAAATGAAGCAAATGAAAGAATTAATCTCAAAAATATACAAGCAGCTCATGCAGCTCAATACTAGAAAAATAAACAACCCAGTCAATCAAGAAAGGGGCCAAAGAACTAAACAGACATTTCTCCAAAGAATACATACAGAAGGCTAAAAAACACATGAAAAGATGCTCAACATCACTCATTATCAGAGAAATGCAAATCAAAACCACAATGAGGTACCATTTCACACCAGTCAGAATGACTGCGATCCAAAAGTCTACAAGCAATACATGCTGGAGAGGGTGTGGAGAAAAGGGAACCCTCTTACACTGTTGGTGGGAATGCAAACTAGTACAGCCACTATGGAGAACAGTGTGGAGATTCCTTAAAAAACTGGAAATAGAACTGCCATATGACCCAGAAATCCCACTTCTGGGCATACACACCGAGGAAACCAGAATCGAAAGAGAGACACGGGTACCCCAATGTTCATTGCAGCACTGTTTATAATAACCAGGACATGGAAGCAACCTAGATGTCCATCAGCAGACGAATGGATAAGAAAAAAATAAAGTCTGTCACTCTTTCCCCTCTATTTGCCATGAAGTGATGGGACCAGATGCCATAATCTAGTTTTCTGAATGTTGAGCTTTAAGCCAATCTTTTCACTCTCCTCTTTCACTTTCATCAAGAGGCTCTTTAGTTCTTCTTCACTTTCTGCCATAAGCGTGGTGTTATCTGCATATCTGAGGTTATTGGTATTTCTCCCGGCAGTCTTGATTCCAGCATGTTTCATCCAGCCTGGCATTTCTCATGATGTACTCTGCATATAAGGTAAATAAGCACGGTGACATTATACGGCCTTGACATACTCCTTTCCCAATTTGGAACCAGTCTGTTGTTCCATGTCCAGTTCTACTGTTGCTTCTTGACCTGCATACAGATTTCTCAAGAGGCAGGTCAGGTAGTCTGGTATTCCCATCTTTTTAAGAATTTTCCACAGTGTTGTGATCTACAGAGTCAAAGGCTTTGGCATAGTCAATAAAGCAGAAATAGATGTTGTTCTGGAATGCTCTTGCTTTTTTGATGATCCAATGGATGTTGGCAATTTGAATCTCTGGTTCCTCTGCCATTCCTAAATCCAGCTTGAACATCTGGAAGTTCATGATTCACATAATTTTGAATCCTGGCTTGGAGAATTTTAAGCATCACTTTGCTAGCGTGTGAGATGAGTGCAATTGTGTGGTAGTTTGAGCATTCTTTGGCATTGCCTTTCTTTGGGATTGGAACGAAAACTGACCTTTCCAGTCCTGTGGCCACTGATGAGTTTTCCAAATTTGCTTGCCTATTGAGTGCAGCACTTTCACAGCATCATCTTTTAGGATGCGAAATAGCTCAACTAGAATTCCATCACCTTAACTAGCTTTGTTTGTAGTGATGCTTCCTAAGGTCCCCTTGAGTTTGCATTCCAGGATACCTGGCTCTAGGTGAGTGATCACACCATCATGATTATCTGGGTTGTGAAGATCTTTTTTGTATAGTTCTTCTGTGTATTCTTGCCACCTCTTCTTAAAATCTTCTGCTTCTGTTAGGTCCATACCATTTCTGTCCTTTATTGTGCCCATATTTGCATGAAATATTCCCTTGGTATCTCTAATTTTCTTGAAGAGATCTCTAGTCTTTCCCATTCTAATATTTTCCTCTATTTCTTTGCACTGATCACTGAGGAAGTCTTTCTTATCCCCCCTTGCTATTCTTTGAAACTCTGCATTCAAATGGGTATATCTTTCCTTTTCTCTTTTTCCTTTCACATCTCTTCTTTTCTCAGCTATTTGTAAGGCCTCCTCAGACAACCATTTTGCCTTGTTGCATTTCTTTTTCTTTGGGATGGTCTTGATCAATGCATCCTGTACATGTCACAAACCTCCATCCATAGTTCATCAGCACTCTGTCTATCAGATCTAATCCCTTGAATCTATTTCTCACTTCCACTGTATAATCGTAAGGGATTTGATTTAGGTCATACCTGAATGGTCTAGTAGTTTTCCCTACTTTCTTCAATTTAAGTCTGAATTTGACAATAAGGAGTTCATGATCTGAGCCACAATCAGCTCCCAGTCTTGTTTTTGCTGACTGTATAGGGTTTCTCCATCTTTGGCTGCAAGGAATATAATCAGTCTGATTTTGGTATTGACCATCTAGTGATGTCCATGTGTAGAGTCTTGTGTTGTTGGAAGAGAGTGTTTGCTATTACCAGTGTATTTTCTTGGCAAAACTCTATTAGCCTTTGCCCTGCTTCATTCTGTACTCCAAAGCCAAATTTGCCTGTTACTCAAGGTATCTCTTGACTTTCTACTTTTGCATTCCAGTCCCCTATAATGAAAAGGACATCTTTTTGGGGTGTTAGTTCTAGAATGTCTTGTAGGTCTTAATAGAACCATTCAACTTCAGCTTCTTCAGCATTACTGGTTGGGGCATAGACTTGGACTACTGTGATATTGAATGGTTTGCCTTGGAAATGAACAGAGATCATTCTGTTGTTCTTGAGATTGCATCCAAGTACTGCATTTCACACTCTTTCATTGACTATGATGGCTACTCCATTTCTTCTAAGGGATTCCTGCCCACAGTAGTAGACATAATGGTCATCTGAGTTAAATTCACCCATTCCAGTCCATTTTAGCTCACTGATTCCTAAAATGTCGATATTCACTCTTGCCATCTCCTGTTTGACTACTTCCAATTTGCCTTGATTCATGGACCTAACATTCCGGGTTCCTATGCAATATTGCTCTTTACAGCATAAGACTTTATTTCCATCACCAGTCACATCCACACCTCGGTTTTGTTTTTGCTTTGGTTCCATCTCTTCATTCTTTCTGGAGTTAGTTCTCCCCTGATCTCCAGTAGCTTATTGGGCACCTGTGGACCTGGGGAGTTCATCTTTCAGTGTCCTATCTTTTTGCCTTTTCATACTGTTCATGGGGTTCTCAAGGCAAGAATACTGAAGTGGTTTGCCATTCCCTTCTCCAGTGGAGCACGTTTTGTCAGAACTCTCCACCATGACCCGTCTGTTTTGGGTGGCCTTACATGGCATGGCTCATAGTTTCATTGAGGTAGACAAGGCTGTGGTCCATGTGATCATTTTGGTTGGTTTTCTGTGGTTGTGGTTTTCAGTCTGTCTGCCCTCTGATGGATAAGGACAAGGGGCTTATGGAAGCTTCCTGACAGGAGAGACTGACTGAGGAAGAAACTGGGTCTTGTTCTGATTGGCGGGGCCATGCTCAGTAAATCTTTAATCCAATTTTCTGTTGATGGTCAGGGCTGTGTTCCCTCCCTGTTATTTGACCTGTGGCCAAACTATGGTGGAGGTAATGAGGGTAATGGCGACCTCCTTCAAAATGTCCCATGTACACACTGCTATATTCAGTGCCCCCAATCCTGCAGCAGGCCACCACTGACCCACACCCCCACAGGAGACTCCTGGACACTCATGGGCAAGTCTGGGTCAGTTTCTTGTGGGGTCACTGCTCCTTTCTCCTGGGTCCTGGTGCACTCAAGGTTCTGTTTGTGCCCTCCAAGTGTCTGTTTCCCCAGTCCTGTGTAAGTTCTGGTGGCTCTATGTTGGGGTTAATAGCAACCTCCTTTAAGGGGACTTATACCATACCCAGGTCTGCTGCACCCAGAGCCCTTGCCCCTTTAGCAGGCCATTGCTGACCCATACCTCCTCAGGAGACACTGAAAGACAGTTCTATTTCAGTCTCTGTGGGGGTCTCTGGGTCCTGGTGTGCACAAGGTATGTTTGAGCCCTCTGAGCATCCCTGGCGGGTATAGGGTTTGATTCTAAATGCAATTTTGCCCCTTCTACCATCTTGCTGGGGCTTCTTCTTTGCCTCAAATTAACTCCAGTGCTGCGTAGCCGCCACTGCAGTGCCTACTGTCTTGCTGGGGCTAATTAGAGTAATTAGCCCCCAATTAAAATAAATTAATTAATTTTAAAAATTAGTCTTTCTGTGAACATAATGCATGCTTATTTGGAAGAATTCCAATAGTTTAAAGAAAAAGTACAAAGTTAAAGAAGTGAACAGTCACCCACCAAACACCATCCAGAAGCATTTATCGCTGACATTAGGGGAGTTCCAGCCAAATACCTGGGCTCATACAAAAAGATAGATAAGTAGATAATGACAGATACAGAGAGGGAAGCTTTTTAGAAATGCTATTTCTTAATTAAAGTAAGAATAAAATAGCTAAGTGCTATTTTCTTTTAAATGTTTTTAATTTCACGTGAATATCACATAAAATAAGAAATTGATGTGAAACTGAAGAACTTCTAATGATTTTTATTCATCACAAGCTAGTATTTTCTAAGACATTCTTGAGTTTAAGGGGGAAAAAGATTCTAAACTGTTGTTAAGGGGTTGGAGTTGGAATGTTGAAACTCCCAGTTTAGACAGTACTGACTCTTTGCTACAAACAATGAGGAAATTCATACTTTCCCACCACCCCTCACCTCTCCCCACTTTCCAGTGTTTGATGGTTGTATATTCTTTTCTCATTGGCAATTTAGAGCCTTCTTATCCTACTCTGTGATGGCTGGATAGGGGCAAAGTCTTACAAATGACTTTTCCTCCCTGAACTTCTCTTAGGAGGGGTTTCTGATGTTCCATTTGTCCTGTGCTGGGTCCTGGGCTTTCCACCTGCTCCATCCAGTATGTCACTGAAGTCCCTGCCTCCAGCCGCCTCAGCACCTCTACCACTAGCCCCTCACATGCTAGCGGTAGAGGGGGTACAGCTCCCTCAAGGTGATGGGAACTTGTTTCTCTACCATTTCCCCCTATCTCTTAATGTTGCTCAACCAACTGAATAAGGAATCATTCAAGATTTTGGCGGCCAAAGCCTCCTTTTCCTTCTGGTACTTTCCATAACTCACTGCTGTGGGGCTTGTCTCTTTAAAGAAAAATAGGATCATAAGAAAAAACATAGCTTAGGGAAAGTATGTGGAATATTTCAAAGGGTAAACACAAGCAGTTTACCTAATAAAGGAGGTTTCTGATGAGGTTCGAAGCCCTTCATCAGGATAAATTATAGTAAGTGCTAGGTAACAGAAAAATATGGAAATAAAAAGCACAGCAGGGGTGGTGAGTTGGTGAAAGGAATCTCAGAGGCATCAGTGACAATACTGAGGAACATTTTATATTTACCATGCAGCACAAGCTAAATAGAGGACATCTTTTCCCCCTGCCTCCCTGCACACATGGTCCCGGGATGAATAAAATTTAGTCCCTGAACTAATAATGATGATTGCCTTATTAAAATGTGTTTTAAGAATATTTGCCCTCAAAAATAAACATCAGAAATGTCCATCAATCACAGTCCAACAACACACACTTTTTAGAAAGTCAAGAAAGAATGACTCAGAAACTTTGGATCACAGTAAGCCCTGGTGGCTCATTTGGTAAAGAATCCACCTGCAATGCAGGAGACACCATGGATGCAGGTTCAATCCCTGGGTCGGGAAGATCTCCTGGAGAAGGAAATGGCAACTCATTCCAGTATTCTTGCCTGGAAAATTCCATGGACAGAGGAGCCTGGTAGGCTACAATCAATGGGGTCACAAGAGCTGGACATGACTTAGCAACTAAATCATCAAGCCCATCTAACTAAGAATAGCCTCTTTTGAAGGACTATGACACTCTGTTCAGAACTGTGTCTTTGGTTTGTTAGGCTGCTTTCTGAGATGGCTCTCAGTGATCCCCGCCTCCTAGTGTTTATATCTTTGTGCAATCCTCTCCCTTGGAATGTGGGTGGGGCCTCTAAATTGTTTCCAACTGGAAAAATATGACAAAAGTGATGGGATATCACTTTGATGGTTAGGTGACAAGTGATTATGACTTCTGTCTTATTAACAGACTCTGTTGACATCTCAGTTTGGATGTTTTGAAGTAGCAAGTGACCATGTGGGAGAAGCTGAGAAAGGTCCCAGCCAACAGCCAGCAGGGAACAGAATGCTTCTGATGACCACAGAGTGAGCTTGTAACCAGGTTCTTCCCCTGCTGAACATTCAGATGAGACTGAGACCCCGGACTACCAGCACCTCGATTAGTCTCATGAAAATCCCTGAAGCAGAGATCCTGGGCTCCTGACTCACAGAAATGGGGTCACACACTCTGAAGTGTGTGTTGTTTTAAGCCACTAAGACATGGAGTAATTTGTTAGCCCCAACAAGTACAGGGTTTCCCAGGTGGCACTAGAGGTAAAGAATCCACCTGCCAATGCAGGAGACATGAGAGAGATGCAGGTTTGATCCCTGGGTTGGGAAGATCCCTTGGAGGAGGACATGGCAACCCACTCCAATATTCTTTCCTGGAGAATCCTGTGGACAAAGGAGCCTGGACAGCTACAGTCCATAGGGTCACAGAGTCAGACATGACTGAAGCAACATAACACAGCACAAGTATAACTAATACACTTAAATTCACATATACTAATATATACCAACTCTGGGCAGTTCAGCCTGATGGAGAATTACTGAACCAAGACAAACATGTGAGAATGTCAAGAGTAGTTATGGGGAGTTTACAAAACAAGAGTGAAGTTAATGTGGATCACATTTTTAGTTCAATTGGCTATGACAAACCGCTGCTATTTAAAATTAACATTCTGTCTCAGTAATTTACACAGTTGCTTTTTACTACTGACTCTTCTTACTATATTTTCTTTTTTTAAATTTAAATTTATTTATTTCAATTGGAGGCTAATTACTTTACAATATTGTATTGGTTTTGCCATACATCAACATGAATCTGCCATGGGTGTACACATGTTCCCCATCCTGAACCCCCCTCCCACCTCCCTCCCCATACCATCCCTCTTTCAGTACAACATTTATAATTATTATTGGAGTTTCTTCATGAATTCAGTGTAAAACTCCAGAGATAAATGACTGTAAATTACTGAGATAGAATGTTTGTCTTGAATTTAAGATACTTCTAGCTTTAGATACTAACGTTTGGATGCTCTCATTGATTTGACTTTTTGAAGTGATTTCCAAAAAATTTATTTGGGTATATTTTTTTAAACTTGTTTTCAGTACATCTTTGTCTTCACATAGTTCAGTTATAATACATATTCTTATAACATTTATTTCAAATTCCCATCTTTCAAGTGAGTAAAATAATACATCTCTCAAACATGTCAAGGGTATTAAAGATGATGCTTAAAGTACCATGGAACTGAAAAGTGCTATTAAATTCATTTTTATCGAGTCTGCTCTTATGAGCCATTATCACATCACACTTTTACACAGGCTCTGGATTATCTACTGCCACCCAGAGAACAGGGAGTTCAGGCTTATTATGTGAATCATTTGGTGCTTATATCAATCAAAGTTTTTGGCTGCAAGCAGCAGACACTCTGGCTTACTTATATGCACAAGGAATGATTAACTGGTGTCAGATGGCTCATAAAATCCTCCGTAGGGCCAGAAAATAAGGTTTGGGAGGCTGTGCAGCCAGGAAAATGCTTCATATCACACCTCAGAGCTGGAACCACATAGACACCATTAGTGCTTCCCCTGGGCTTTGATACCCTGTGTACTGCTGGCTGCTGGACACCACTATGAAGACTACTGCTCTCTTGGAGAAATGACTGATTCCAGGCATGGGGCAGGTATAAAGTGAGCCTGGAGCATCTTCTCGTTCAGAAAGCAGGGAAGTGATCAAGCAATGGAGACACATCCAAAGGACAATGGGGCTGGCTGGAAGGGACTCCCACTGGCTGAATTTGGGATAACTTGAGGATCACAATGAGTAATGATAGTAATGAATTACAACAAAAGGAAATCAGTGAGTCCACAGTCAAGGATAAAGGTGGGATGAGGAAAACTTCTTTACAAAATAATGTCAGTTTAGACATATAGAAGGAATGATAGAATTTGAAAATCACCATTTCACAACCAACAACATAATGACTGGTTCAGGCAAAAAAAAAAAAAATACCAATGAATACTAAAACCAATGGATGAAAGGTTAGTGGGTAACAGAATATTCATATAATCTCAAAGTATCACCTCCCAGATTACTTATTAATTTCAAAGGGGAAAAAGATATATTTGCCCTAGAGAGATATGGTGGACCCCCACCCCTTAAACAAATGATCAAACTTAGCATCTCCAGTAATGGGACAAACTGATACCATCTTCCTCCTGATATGATTCAGTGGAAGGACACAGTAGAAATATGTAGAATTCTTGTCAAAAATGTTTAACCAATATCTAATAGTGAGGAAATATTTAGACAAATCCAAAATTTTAATAGTCATGAAAAATAAATACGGAGAGATTGTTCTTGATTAAAGGAGACTAAAAAAATATGATAACCACATGTAATTTGTGATTCTAGACTTGATCCTGGGGCTTCCCACATGGCACTAGTGGTAAAGAACCTACCTGACAATGCAGGAGACCTAAGAGACACAGGTTTGATCTCTGGGTTTGGAAGTTTCCCTGGAGAAGGGAATGGCTACCCACTCCAGTATTCTTGCCTGGAGAATCCCATGGACAGAGAGGCCTGGCGGGCTGTGGTCCATAGGGTTGCAAAACAGTCAGACATGACTGAAGTGATGCAGCAGCAGCAGCAGCAGACTTGTTCCTAGATTTTCTTAAAAAGATACAACTATGTTTCAAGGACAATTGGAGAAGTTTGAATATGAAATGTATATTAGATAATATTACTGGAGCAACATTGCATTTCTTGGGTGTGGCAGTGGTCTTGTGGATATGTAAGAGAATGTCTGTTTTTAGCAGATACATTCTGAAGCATTTACAGGTAACATGCCATGATATATGCACACTATTTCATTGTTTGCAAAAAGAAAACAAAGTAAAACTTCTGTGTGTTGAGAAGGGATGGGGTAAAGATTAAGCACATGTGGCAGGATGTCAAACAATTAGTGAATATAGGTATAGAATATATGGAAATTTAGACTAGTTTAAATTGCCCCACATTTCATTTATTCTCTGTTCCTTCTTTTTTTCATTTAATAGAACCATTCCTAAATGAGCAGAAATCAGCACCTGCTTTCTTCCCAGGGGGCATTCGCCAAGTGTGGACAAGGACTGAGAATCAGGCCTACTGTATGCAGAGAGACAGTGTAGGGATAAAAATCAATGAGGGAAGCTTTTAACAGTTGTGTGGGCTCACACAACTGACTGGAATCAAAGGGAGCCCAAAACATATAGCCAGTTTTCTCCAACAGGCCTTTTGCTGAGTTTAGGGGCAGTGAAGGAGGCTGGGAAATAGAATCAACTTGGTAGACATAAACCCAACTGTATTGTAATTACATTAAATGTAAATGGACTAAACACTACAATGAAAAGACAAGGGCAGCCCAGATGAAAAATCCAACACCCAATTATATGCTGTATAAAAGATAAACTTTAAATATCAGGGCACAGCAAAATTGAAAATAAAAGGATGAGAAAGATAACTGAAAAGAAAAATCTCTGGCTACATTAATTCCAGACAAAGTAGACTCTAAGGAAAAAGTATAAACAGAAGTAAAGAGGATGGTCCATAATGATATTAATAAGAATCAACTCAACAGAAAAGCATAATGGTCTTAAAACTGAATGTACTTCTAATAACATAGTTCCAAAATATATAAAGGAAAACTTAACAGAACTAAAAGTAGAGATAGATGGACAATCTCAGTTGCATAAATTTAAAATTCTCTCACATTAATTGCTAGAACAAGTAGGAAAAAAATAAGAGATATAAATAATTTAAACACACCATTAACCAATATGACCCAATTGACATTTGCAGAACATCTGTGGAAATCTCATGGAATGTTAACCAAAATATATCTATATTCTAGGGCATAAACAAGTCTTAATAAATCAAGGGTGGAAATCATACAGTGTAAACTCTCTGACTACAGTGGCTTAAACCAGAAATCAATGATAGAAATAATATACCTAGGGGAAAAAATAAGCAAAAACTTACAGTTAATGAAAGACATTTGGGTCCTTTATGCTTGTGTCACACACCAGAAGAGGGGAAGCTGGTTGAATGATGCATGTGGGTCATCATTTTTCCTGCCTGCAAGTCAGAGTAGAGTTCCTGAAATGGGATACATGGGGAGCGCGACAAGATATGTGCCTTCAAAGCAGCTTGCAAAGAGAAGACTTCCTAAATAGCACACCAGGTAACTTTCTGTTATCGCCATCTGAGAGAATTGAAAAGAAGGGTGGTGAATTTTGTATCCAAGGATAAGAGCCCTTTACATTCTGAAATATTTATAAATGAAGTGGCTTTACTTCAAATTCTTATGGGAGGAGAGATCTGATAGATATATACATAAAATAAGATCAGCCACAAGTTGGGAGTGGTACACTAAGTGGCTGGGTACTTGGGAGTTTATTATAGTGTTCTGCCTGGTACATAATTTAAGTGTCTCCATAGTAGACAGTTTTTAAAAAAGAAAAAAAAAATCACAAATAATTTATATGGGTAACTGGTTTGAACCATGGGGTTGATAAGTGTCTCTTAAAAACTGTCCTGAGCAGAAGGCAAATGAGAAAGGACAATTCCCTTCTTCCTTTTTCCACATCCAGAAATATAATCTACAGGAGGATGATGGGAGAACAATGGAAAGATAACAGCTGGTTCTGAATGAGAATGTATGGACTGCACTCTGGGATGAGATTGGTTTCCAATTGATTTAGAAATTGATTCCAGGGTCAGGAGTTTTAGAGGTAGCACCATAAATAACTCGCATACTGGAACTTTGTGTAATAATCACTCTTCTGACATTTTCTCCTTTCCAGTTTTTATTTTTAAATGTATATAAAATTTCTCAGCCGTGGGCCTAATGTTTTCTTCCCTTCTTGCATCTGGTGCTCATGGTACTTAAAAGGCCAGATCTCTATTTTTAGTTTTTGTGGGTTTGAGCAATGCTTCCAGGTTCAAGGGATAAAGATTGCTCATTAATATTTGTTTAGAGGATGAGGTAATTTCACAAACCAGGCTGTGAAGATCAATAGTGTATCAAATCTGATGAAATTATGAATATCAGGCCTAGTGAGAAGAAGAAATTCAATACAATTATGCAAACTTATAGTGACATTGATATGATATAGTTTATTAATCTCTTATGAACTGCATGAATTATTGGAGCATGTGAGCCATGCTTCAATAAGCACAGTGTTGCAGGCATAAATCAAAATCAAAATAATGGAGATTTCTCCACTCATGTTTGTAAAACCAAGAGATGGATTCGGCTTAGTGGCACTATTAAAACAGCCTTCTATTTATTCATGCTTTCATTCATATGACAAATGTTTATGAAGTCTCTGTTAGTGAGCCATCCACTTTATTTTTCAAATTAATGTCCAGTTTGCAAAGATCTCAGATAGCCTTCCTTGAACCCTAAAAAAAATTAGTAAGGGGAGTAAAATTTCACCCATGAAAAAACTAAATGTTAGGATTCAATTTGGGAGCAAAGACATCTCTAACATTTGCTACCTGCTTGTCCTGCACTTAACTCCACAATGGGTTCATTGAGGAGGATAAATTGTAGCCTAGCCCTTACAGAAATCATGATCTAAAAATTGCCCATACTCTTAAATATGGCTGACAAAGTCATTTATGGTTTCTGGTGCCTCAACAATGACACTAAACCACCCAAGCCCACCATAATTATCAGTAAGCTGCACTAAGGTACCGCTTCCCACAAGAAGCCTTCCCTTACCCTCTAAATAGATGGCACTGGTTTGTTGAGGAGTCTGTTTGTTTGTTTGTTTTGTTCAATGACTACCTCCCCCTTCTCTACTAGGTAGCAGATCCTTTAAAACATCTTGACCAGTCATTTTTTATTATCAAAACAGTGTTCATTCAGCTTAAATACTCAGTGCTCTTCACTCTCAAATTTCCATCTCAAGGTCAATTTAAAATTCATCTGATTCCTCTACTCCCAAGTCAGGCTTGGAGTAGAAAGTAATACAGTCTCTTTATACACATTCCCTTCCTCCATGCTACGGAGACTAACTTCCCCTTGTATTCAATAAGTATTTTCTGAAAAGACCAGGCCAGATAACTTTAGTGTGGGAAGGTTTTAAGAAAAAGTTTTAAAGGAATTTGAAAGAGAAGATGTACCTGTTTTCAGAAAGAAAATGGAAGATAATCCAAATAAGGGTGATAATTTGAGGGGTAAATGTGCTGATAGAAAAATCCTGTGCCTATGAATAGAGTTATGTTTGTTTAAATACAACAAAATGATGATTGTATACTATGTCAAGAAAGGACAAGTTGCTTTATAGAATTGTTGTTTAGTTGCTAAGTTGTGTCTGAATCTTTTGCAACCCCATGAACTATAGCCTGCCAGGCTCCTCTGTCCGTGGGATTCTCCAGGCAAGAATATTGGAGTGGGTTGCCATTTCCTTCTCCAGGGGATCTTCCCAACCCAGGGATCAAACCTGGGTCTTCTGCAAGGGCAGGAGGATTCTTTACCATTAAACCACGAAGGAAGCCCACTTTATAGAATATATAGTTTCATATTAATTTTGTAGAATCAGTTGCCTCCATTGTAAATATCTGGTGGAAATATCGCAAGGTGTCAAAATCAAGACATATGATCTCAGTTGTTATGGCAGGACTAACCTCGACCCACTTCCAAAATCCCTAGAACAGATAGACTTTTCAGGTAGAGATAAACAAAGAGTGTTGCACTTCATTCTTCACAGGCATTGATGCAGTCAAGCTTTGCTGAATAGTACAATCTTTGCTTTAAAGTTACTGTTGATTTCCTCCAATAACTCAGTCTATGCTGAGTGAATTCTAAAACCATTTAAGGCCACACATTTGGTCATGAAATAAATGCCCTGACCATGGTTTATAAATGCCCAATTAAAAGCATTATTCTTGCTGAAATTCTCTGTATACCTCCATTCAGTGTTTCATTTCCTGGGTCCTTTCATGAGTATTCAGACCAGATGTAATTTACCTAGACTGGATAGGCATTTTTAAGTTTTTCTGACAGAGATTTTCCCAGAGTTAAGAGAAATATTTGTATGTGTTGAACTATGTATCTTTGCAACAGAAGGGTAAAGCTGATTTTCCAGATCACCTGTCTCCACAAAAAACTCTCTTCTTGGATCAGACTCTGCTATTTGGCTCCTTTTGAACTTTACATAATCAGTAAATGGCTGTATGTCTGTTGGGAGAAATAGCAAGGCTTGAGTGTAGATTTGGTTAAGGTCATCTGCCATTGGAAAATTGACAAGTGGTGCTCCACTAGGAAGAGAGTTTTCTCTTAGACCTGACCTTGACTAGCTATGGTTGACAGTGACTGGCAGAAATGAGTTATTTGAAGAATCTGGTTCGCATCGTTTCTGGTTGCAAACTGCCTTTCTCTCTCCATCATTACTTTTTGGAGTGAGAATTCAAGCTGACATTCCATATAGCCTTGAGTTTTCCCTCAGTGTTTTCTTGAACTCCTTTTTTCCCTAAAATCCTAAAACAAGTGTCACGTATTTCCCCAAGTATTTATTACCACTGCCTTATGCTTTCTCTATTTTGGCCCATGTGTATGTTCTATCCCGAGGCACTTACTAGCGGAGGCAAGAAGTGGGCAGCCTTTCACCCAGACAGGCTCTAAACGCTGTGAAGGAATTCTTGGCATATGCCTCTCAAACTCTCAATATTCCTTTTCTGAATGCAGATCTCCCTTGCTATCTGTATCTAATCCATCCCTGAAAGCATGTTGGATAGCAAATTTTCAGATAAAGGAAGCTGATAGTCTGTTATTTTAAATGAAAAAAAAACAAAACAAAACAATGTATCCCCAGCCCATCCAAAATCTACAACCAATTTTCCTAAATATCACTAAAATACTCCTAAAGCCCTCTATAAGCATCCACCAGGGATTCCTACATAATGTAAAAACATCAAAACATCGACTATCTGATTTTTTGTGTGTATAATACTCCAGTGTATAGCAGGGCTTTTCAAACTTTGGCACTCATCAGAATCATCTGAGGAGTCTGTTGAAACATGGGATCCTCGGACCTAGAGTTTCAGATTCAGTAGGTCTGGGTTAGGACCCAAGAGCTAGCATTTCTTTCTCAATATTTATTTTTATTTATTTATTTGACTGTGCCAGGTCTTACCTGCAGCACATAGGATCTTCAGCCTTCTGTGTGGCATGGGGGATCTAGTTATATGACCAGGGATTGAACCCAGGCCCCCTGCATTGGGAGCGTGGAGTCTTAGCCATGGAACCACCAGAGAGATCTCAGAACTAGCATTTCTAACAAGCTTCCTGGTGATACTGACATAGCTGGTCCAGGACAACACTGACAGGAGGAACCCTATGGAGTAGACGAAGTTCATCTTTCCCACACTCAGTGAGTATAACTGAAACATAAATAACTATTGTTGTTCATTGGCTAAGTCATGTCCGATTCTTTGTGACCCCATGAACTGCAGCACACCAGGCTCCTCTGTCTCCCAGAATTTGCTCAAACTCATGTCCATAGAATCAGTGACACCATCCTACCATCTCACCCTCTGTCATCTCCTTCTGCCATCAATCTTTTTCAGCATCAGGGTCTTTTCAAATAATGTAATAAATAACTGTAATGGAAATAATATGTTCAAAATACTTTAAATAGGGAATGAAAGTTATGCTTAGAGAAATAAAATGAAATAATAGAGCAGTTTTCAGGTTCTGGTTACTGATCAACGTAAGAATTGCCCAAGCAGAGTCTGATGGGCCAGAGGAAGGAGGTGGAAGCTTCAGTCTCCTTTGGGGGTTGGGGTTGAGGGAAAGACTGAGTGGGATGGTAGATGCATCACATCCTACACATCCAAACAAGGAAATGGGGGGTGGCTGTCTGATTGGCATGTAAGACTCTGGAAGTGGTTGTGACTCTGAGCCGTCATTTGGAGCTATAGATGAGATAACATGTAGTGGGGAAAGCTCGCAAATGAACATGTTTGTATTGTTTTTGTTGAAGGTTATACAGCTCCCAGTGGCATGAGACAGGGTGTGTCACTGCATTTCTGGGGTGCAGTGCTTTCTTTGATGTCACAATCACATTCCCTTGGCTGCAGCAATGGTTTTCTGCATGTGATCTGGGATTTCTTGTAAAGATTCAGTACACGGATCCTCTTCTTTCCTTTCTTCCAAATGATGATGAACATGAAGCTGAATGAGTACTACTTTCTGAGAAGACATTTTCACTAAATAACTAGGAATGCTGATCATCTAGACATCTGGACATTGGTACACACTTAAACAAGTATCCATATCAGGGGGCTTCCCAGATGGCTTACTGGTAAAGAATCCGCCTGCAGTGCAGGAGACGCAGAAGATGAGGGTTCGATCCCTGGGTCAGGAAGAGCCCCTGGAGAAGGAAATGGCAACCCACTTCAGTATTCTTGCCTGGAGAATCCCATGGACAGAGGAGCCTGGCAGGCTACAGTCCATGGGGTCACAAAGAGTTGGACACAACTTTGCAGCTTAACAATAATCTGTATCATGCAGCCATTGAGATAGGACTACAACACAGTCTACATTCTCTTACCTGGGCTCACATACCCCTTAAACAGGCTTTCTGGTGTTTGTTGGCTGGTTTGTAATAAATCTGGAATTTTTGAAAGTCATTTTAGTGGATAACTGGATAGTGAGAATTCAGATAACAAAGGACACCTGGGTGAACTAAACCTTTACTATGTGGCAGGCACAGGCCTGGGTGCTAGGTTTAGAGTAATCAACACAATAAATATGGTACTGCCCTCATGGCCTTACAGCTAGTGAGAGAGAGACACAATAAAACTAGAAAACAAAATGTAAACAACTGCAAAATGTGATAAAGACCAAGAGAGGAAATAACAGGATGCTATTAGAGATAATAATGTAGGGATGGGAAAGGGGAGGGGAACCCTTCGGAGAAGGTAATGTCTTATTTTTGTTTTTACGGAACATTTTGTTTTGAGTTTTCTATGGAAATGTTTAAAGTGCAAAAAAGTACCAGGAAGAAAATAAAATCCACCCATATTTCCACCCTCCAGAAATAACCTCTTAGTATTTTGGCTTTGTTACTTCCAATTAAAGCTTGTAAAAGATCTATTTTGCTGCTGCAGGGAGCTGCAGGTTTAATGGCGAAATCAGGGTTGCCTGGCTCAGTAGTTACTGTGCTGTGGAGTAAAGGGGAAGTGACAGAAAGGATCTGGTATACAACAGGGTTTGGGAATGATTGAGCAAGTGGCCGAAGGAGAAGGAAGAAAATAGGATGAATCCCAAGTGTTTGGCATGATCAAATAAGCGATAATGTCATAAGGAAGACAGGAAGAGGTGTGTGAAACAGGTTGGAGGTGGGGACAGGAGAACAAAAATTTGGTAATTCTGAAGATTCATGTGCAACACCTAGCTATCAAGTAGACCATTGGAGAAAAGATCCTGGGGGCAGAGAAGATAGAGGATATTAATTTGAAATGTTGCATACAGATACTATTTAAAACCAGGGACCTGGAAGAGATCACCTGCAGAGGACGTTTAGAGAGAGAAGAAAGGGGGCCAGGGCTAAGACCCAAGTACAGTTAACATAAAAATGAATTAAAGGAAGAGCAACTGGGCTGAATGAGTAAAAATGACCTCTTACCACAGATCAAATTGCCCACATCTGCTGGATCATCAAAAAGGCAAGAGAGTTCCAGAAAAACGTCTATTTCTGCTATATTGACTATGCCAAAGCTTTTGACTGTGTTGATCACAATAAACTGGAAAATTCTTCAAAAGATGGGAGTATCAGACCACCTGACCTGCCTCTTGAGAAACCTATATCCAGGTCAGGAAGCAACAGTTAGAACTGGACATGGAACAACAGACTGGTTCCAAATAGGAAAAGGAGTACGTCAAGGCTGTATATTGTCACCCTGCTTATTTAACTTATATGCAGAGTACATCATGAGAAATGCTGAGCTGGATGAAGCACAAGCTGGAATCAAGATTGCCAGGAGAAATATCAATAACCTCAGATATGCAGATGACACCACCCTTATGGCAGAAAGTGAAAAACTAAAGAGCCTCTTGATGAAAGTGAAAGAGGAGAGTGAAAAAGTTGGCTTAAAGCTCAACACACAGAAAACTAAGATCATGGCATCCAGTCCCATCACTTCATGGCAAATAATGGGGAAATAGTGAAAACAGTGGTCCACTTTATATTTTGGGGCTCCAAAATCACTGCAGATGGTGACTGCAGCCATGAAATTAAAAGACGCTTGCTCCTTGGAAGGAAGGTTATGACCAACCTAGACAGCATATTAAAAAGCAGAGACATTAATTTGCCTACAAAGGTCCATCTAGTCAAGGCTATGGTTTTTCCAGTAGTCATGTATGGGTGTGAGAGTTCGACTATAAAGAAAGCTGAGCGCCAAAGGATTGATGCTTTTGAACTGTGTTGTTGGAGAAGACTCTTGAGAGTCCCTTGGACTACAAGGAGATCCAACCAGTCCACCGTAAAGGGGATCAGTCCTGGGTGTTCATTGGAAGGACTGATGTTGAAGCTGAAACTCTAGTACTTTGGCCACCTAATGCGAAGAGCTGACTCATTTGAAAAGACCCTGATGCTGGGAAAGATTGAAGGCAGGAGGAGAAGGGGACGACAGAGGATAAGATGGTTGGATGGCTTCGTCAACTCAATGGACATGAGTTTGGGTAAACTCTGGGAGTTGGTGATGGACAGGGAGGCCTGGTGTGCTGCAGTCCATGGGGTCACAAAGAGTTGGACACGACTGAGCAACTGAACTGAACTGAACTTACCACAGGGGTAGGAGAAGAGCCTAGTGAGGTGTGTGGTGCGCAGAACAGTGGCCCCAGACTATCTTAACGTAGTCCCTGCAGCCTGCCCAACCCCATTACCTAAAGTGGCCAAAGGAACTTTGCAGATGGAATTAAAGATTCCCAGGTGGGCATGATGTAGTCACATGGGTCCTTAAAAGTGGAACGGGGGGCAGAAGTGAAGGTCAAAGAGAGACACTGATGGAAAAAAAGGCAGGAGAGAGAGAGAGTGTAGGGCAGCAGTCCCCAACCTTTTTGGCACCAGAGACCGGTTTCATGGAAGACAGTTTTTTATACTGACTGGGGGTGAGGGGATGGTTTGGGGATGATTCAAGCACATTACATTGATTGTGCCCTTTACTTTTATTATTATTACATCAGCTCCACCTCAGATCATCAGGCATTAGATCCTGAAGGTTGGGGACCCCTCATGTCGAAGGACTTGATTCAACATGTCTGGCTTTGAAGACCGAGGAAGAGACCCATCAGCCAAGGAATGCAGGCAGCCTCTAGTCGCTGGCAACAGCCCTCCACTGACAGCCAGTGAGAAAATGGAACCCTCAGTCCTACTAGCATCAGGAACTGAATTCTGCCTCCGGCTTCAATGAGCTCCAAGCAGATTTTTCCTGAAAGCTTCTGGAAAGGAACTGAGCCCTGCTAGCACCTTGATTTTTTAGCCTGCTGAGACCTGTGGTAGACTCCTGACCTACAAAACTGTAAGTGAACACATTTTCTTGTTTTAAGCCTCATTGTTTATAGTAAATTGTTATGGCAGTTAGTCCTAAGGAATATCAGGTATTATTGCTATCCTTTTTTGAGACATGAAGGTGATGATTCCCTTTCAGTAGGTGTCCTCATTTGTAACGTGGGTGAATCCTTACAAAGTTGACCAAATTACCCATAGCAGACCGTGTCAGAGGCAGTGGTCAATGCCTCTTCCATGACGGCAGCTTGTTTTAATTAATCAGGTGACCCAGTTCCCAGCTGATGGCTCAAGGATGCCCTCTGCGTGATGGTGTGCTGCTGTCTCATTACATCACTCATGTCTAAGCCATCCTTACACCATCGCGAGAGTTCCTATCTCCAGCTAATGCCTCCTCTTCAGAGAGGCACTGCATGCAGAGTAATGGAAATGTTGAGACATTTTGTGCTCCCTGCCTAAATGTCAGGCTTTGACAACTATTGCTTTCTCACTGTTCTCCCCACATGGTTAATGTCATCATTCCTGACAGCTGGGATTCACTCATCTGTTAGACGGAGCCACCCAGGGATAACCTGCAGCCCTTTGCCTCACAGCAGGGCTTCACAAACCTGGCTGCACATTAAAAGCAACTGGGAAGATTTTTATAAAGCTACTGATAGTCAGGTCCCCTTCTGATCATTTGAACCTGGACTTCTGAGTATGGGGCTTGGGCATGGACACTTTTCAAAGGTGCTCTGGGTGATTCCAAAGTGAAGTGATGCTGGAGAAACACTGCCTTAGGGCACTTTACCTTTCATGGCTGAGGGTGGGGGAGGCCCCCTTTTGTACCCAGAGGGACGTTTATTTAAGTCTGAGCCCTGCAGAGCTAATGGACAGAGCGTCCACAGTGCAAAGCACTGCCATAGACATGTGGGAAGAGACATCCAAACATCTCTAAGTGGGGATGGTCTTCCCCGCAGCCACCTTCAGTGGTGATTCTGTGCTCTGGGTCATCTGAGAGACAGGAAGGGGCTAGAGTTGGTAAGGCAAAGACATTTTATTCTTTCATAAGCTTTATTCAGGATGCTCATTGTTTTAGCTAAGCAAGAAAACACCATTGACTGTCTCCTCACAATGTGGCACACAGAATGCTACCCAGCTATCTTAGTCAGCTGGAGTTGCTGTAACAAAATAGTGTGGACCGGGTAGCTTAAACTACAGACATTTATTTTTCACAGTTCGGGAGAGTGGAAGGTCCAAGATCAAGGTGCCAGCCAATGTGGTTCCTGATGAGAACTCTCTTCCTAGCTTACAGACGGCTGTCTTGCTGTATTTTCAGGTGGCTAAGAAAGGAAGTAAGATGGTAGGTGTTGTGACAGGGCATCAGAGGGCAGACACACTGAAAGCATAATCACAGAAAACTAGTCAATCTAATCACACGGACCACGGCCTTGTCTAACTCAGTGAAACTAACCCATGCCATGTGGGGCCACCCAAGATAGGCGGGTCATGGTGGAGAGGTCTGACAGAATGTGGTCCACTGGAGAAGGGAATGGCAAACCACTTCAGTATTCTTGCCTTGAGAACCCCATGAACAGTATGAAAAGGCAAAATGATAGGATACTGAAAGAGGAACTCCCCAGGTCAGTAGATGCCCAATGTGCTACTGGAGATCAGTGGAAAAATAACTCCAAAAAGAATGAAGGGATGGAGCCAAAGCAAAAACAATTCCCAGTTGTGGATGTGACTGGTGATAGAAGCTAGGTCCGATGCTGTAAAGAGCAATATTGCATAGGAACCTGGAATGTTAGGTCCATGAATCAGCACAAATTGGAAGTGGTCAAACAGGAGATGGCAAGAGTGAATGTCGACATTCTAGGAATCAGCGAACTAAAATGGACTGGAATGGGTGAATTTAACTCAGATGACCATTGTATCTACTACTGCAGGCAGGAATCCCTTAGAAGAAATGGAGTAGCCATCATGGTCAACAAAAGAGTCCGAAATGCAGTACTTGGATGCAATCTCAAAAACGACAGAATGATCTCTGTTCGTTTCCAAGGCAAACCATTCAATATCACGGTAATCCAAGTCTATGCCCCAACCAGTAGCGCTGAAGAAGCTGAAGTTGAATGGTTCTATGAAGACCTACAAGACCTTTTAGAACTAACACCCAAAAAAGATGTCCTTTTCATTATAGGGGACTGGAATGCAAAAGTAGGAAGTCAAGAAACACCTGGGGTAACAGGCAAATTTGGCCTTGGAATACGGAATGAAGCAGGGCAAAGGCTAATAGAGTTTTGCCAAGAGAACACACTGGTCATAGCAAACACCCTCTTCCAATAACACAAGAGAAGACTCTACATATGGACATCACCAGATGGTCAACACCGAAATCAGATTGATTATATTCTTTGCAGCCAAAGATGGAGAAACTTATACAGTCAGCAAAAACAAGACTGGGAGCTGACTGTGGCTCAGATCATGAAATCCTTATTGCCAAATTCAGACTGAAATTGAAGAAAGTAGGGAAAACCACTAGACCATTCAGGTATGATCTAAATCAAATCCCTTATGATTATACAGTAGAAGTGAGAAATAGATTTAAGGGACTAGATCTGATAGACAGAGTGCCTGATGAACTATGGGCGGAGGTTTGTGACATTGTACAGGAGACAGGGATCAAGACCATCCCCATGGAAAAGAAATGCAAAAAAGCAAAATGGCTGTCTGGGGAGGCCTTACAAATAGCTGTGAAAAGAAGAGAAGCGAAAAGCAAAGGAGTAAAGGAAAGATATAAGCATCTGAATGCAGAGTTCCAAAGAATAGCAAGAAGAGATAAGAAAGCCTTCCTCAGCGATCAATGCAAAGAAATAGAGGAAAACAACAGAATGGGAAAGACTAGAGATCTCTTCAAGAAAATTAGAGATACCAAGGGAACATTTCATGCAAAGATGGGCTCGATAAAGGACAGAAATGGTATGGACCTAACAGAAGCAGAAGACATTAAGAAGAGATGGCAAGAATACACAGAAGAGCTGTACAAGAAAGATCTTCACGACCCAGATAATCACGATGGTGTGATCACTGACCTAGAGCCAGACATCCTGGAATGTGAAGTCAAGTGGGCCTTAGAAAGTATCACTACGAACAAAGCTAGTGGAGGTGACAGAATTCCAGTTGAGCTGTTTCAAATCCTGAAAGTTGATGCTGTGAAAGTGCTACACTCAATATGCCAGCAAATTTGGAAAACTCAGCAGTGGCCACAGGACTGGAAAACGTCAGTTTTTATTCCCATCCCAAAGAAAGGCAATGCCAAAGAATGCTCAAACTACTGCACAGTTGCACTCATCTCACATGCTAGTAAAGTAATGCTCAAAATTCTGCAAGCCAGGCTTCAGCAATACATGAACCATGAACTTTCAGATGTTCAAGCTGGTTTTAGAAAAGGCAGAGGAACCAGAGATCAAATTGCCAACATCCGCTGGATCATCAAAAAAGCAAGAGAGTTCCAGAAAAACATCTCTTTCTGCTGTATTGACTATGCCAAAGCCTTTGACTATATGGATCACAATAAACTGTGGAAAATTCTGAAAGAGATGGGAATATCAGACCACCTGACCTGCCTCTTGAGAAACCTATATCCAGGTCAGGAAGCAACAGTTAGAACTGGACATGGAACAACAGACTGGTTCCAAATAGGAAAGGGAGTACGTCAAGGCTGTATATTGTCACCCTGCTTATTTAACTTATATGCAGAGTACATCATGAGAAATGCTGAGCTGGATGAAGCACAAGCTGGAATCAAGATTGCCAGGAGAAATATCAATAACCTCAGATATGCAGATGACACCACCCTTATGGCAGAAAGTGAAGAGGAACTAAAGAGCCTCTTGATGAAAGTGAAAGAGGAGAGTGAAAAAGTTGGCTTAAAGCTCAACATTCAGAAAATGAAGATCATGGCATCTGGTCCCTTCACTTCATGGCAAATAGATGGGGAAACAGTGGAAACAGTGTCAGACTTTATTTTTTGGAGCTCCAAAATAACTGCAGATGGTGATTTCAGCCATGAAATTAAAAGACGCTTACTCCTTGGAAGGAAAGTTATGTCCTACCTAGATAGCATATTCAAAAGCAGAGACATTACTTTGCCAACAAAGGTCCGTCTAATCAAGGCTATGGTTTTTCTAGTGGTCATGTATGGATGTGAGAGTTGGACTGTGAAGAAAGCTGAATGCCGAAGAATTGATGCTTTTGAACTGTGGTGTTGAAGAAGACTCTTGAGAGTCCCTTGGACTGCAAGGATAACCAACCAGTCAATTCTAAAGGAGATCAGTCCTGGGTGTTCTTTGGAAGGAATGATGCTAAAGCTGAAACACCAGTACTTTGGCCACCTCATGCGAAGAGTTGACTCAATGGAAAAGACTCTGATGCTGGGAGGGATTGGGGGCAGGAGGAGAAGGGGACAACAGAGGATGAGATGGCTGGATGGCATCACTGACTCGGTGGATGTGAGTTTGATTTAACTCTGGGAGTTGGTGATGGACAGGGAGGTCTGGCGTGCTGCAATTCATGGGGTCGCAAAGAGTCAGACATGACTGAGTGACTGAACTGAACTGAACTGAAGAAAGGAAGCTCTGAGGTCTCTTCTTTTGGGGGCACTAATCTCATCATGGGGCTCTACCCTCATGACATCTTAACTTAATCACCTCCAAATACCGTCACACTGGGGCCTAGGGACTTCAACACATGAACTGTGGAGGAACACATTTAGTCCATAGCACCATACAACTTTCTGGGACTCTATAAGTTGATCATTGTCCTATGAATACCCTATGGAGCCCAAATAACTAAAGATATTTTGTTGAAGTATAGTTGATTTACAATATTGTGTTAGTTTCGGGTATACAGCAGAGTGATTCCGTTTTTACAAGATACTGAGTATAATTCCCTTTGCTATACAGTAAATCCTTGTTGCTTATCTATTTTTGTATAAGTAATTTGCATCTGTTAATTCCATCCTCCTAATAGGTCTGTGTCACCTTCCCTCTCCCCTTTGGTAGCCATAAGTTTATTTTCTATGTTTTTGAGTCTGCTTCTGTTCTGTACACAGATTCTTTTTTATTTCTTGGATTCCACATATAAGCGATATCATATTTTGTTTGTCTTTCTCTGACTGACTTCATTAGGTATAATATTCTCTGGGTCCAGCCATGTTGTTACAAATGACAATATGTCATCCTTTTTGTACCTCAATAATATTTCATTGTGTATATAATACACTACATCTTCTTAAGCCACTTGTTTGTTGATGGGTACTGGGGTTGTTTCCATGTCTTGGCTATTGTAAATAGTCCTACTATGAACATTGGGATGCATGTACATTTTCAAAATAGAGTTTTCACTTTTTCTGAAATGGGATACCCAGAAGTGGAATTGCTGGATCATATGGTAGCTCTATTTTTAGTTTTTAAGAAACCTGCACACTTTTTTGATGCTGAAGCTCCAATACTTTGGCCACCTGATGCAAAGAATTGACTCACTGGAAAAGACCCTGATAATGGGAAAGATTGAAGGTGGGAGGAGAAGGGGACAACAGAGAATGAGATGGTTGGATGGCATCACCAACTCAATGGACATGAGTTTGCGTAAACTCCAGGAGTTGGTGATGGACAGGGAAGCCTGACATGCTGCAGTCCATGGGGTCACAAAGAGTCAGACATGACTGAGTGACTGAACTTAACTGAGCACACTTTTTTCCATAGTGGCTGTACCAATTTACATTCCTACCAACAGTGTAGGAGGGTTCCCTTTTCTCCACATCCTCTCCAGCATTTAGTATATGTAGACTTTGTGATGATGACCATTTTGACTGGTGTGAGATAATACCTCATCATGATTTTGACTTGCGTTTCTCTAATAAGTGACAGTGAGCATTTTTTTTTTCACATGCCTGTTGGCCATCTGTATGTCTTCTTTGGAGAAGTGTCTATTTGGGTGTCTGTTTCTGCCCATTTTCTGATTTGGTTGTTTGATTTTCTGATGTTGAGTTGTATGAGCTGTTCGTGTATTTCGGATATTAACTTCTTGTCAGCTGTGTCATTTGCAAATATTTTCTCCCATTCCATATGCTGTCTTTTCCTTTCATTGATGGTTTCCTTTCCTCTACAAATGACTTTAAGTTTGATTAGGACCCATTTGTTTATTTTTTAATATTTTTTAAAACTTTATATTTTGTATTGAGGTATAGCCATTTAACAGTGTTGTGACAGTTTTAGGTGAACAGCAAAGGGACTCAGCCATACATATACATGTATCCATTCTCCCCCAAACTCCCCTCCCATCCAGGCTGCATATAACATTGAGCAGAGTTCCATGTGCTATACTGTAGGTCCTTGTTGGTTATCCATTTAATATAGCAGTTTGTACATTTCCATCCCAAACTCCCTAAATATCCCTTCCCCTGATCCTTCCCCCTGGCAATCAAAAATTCACTCTCTAAATCTGTGAGTCCCTGTTTTGTAAGTTCATTTGTATCATTTCTTTTTAGATTCTGCATATAAGGGATGTCATATGATATTGCTCCTTTTCAGTCTAACTTAGTTCATTCAGTATGACAGTCTATAGGTCCATCCATGTTGCTGCAAATGACATTATTTCATTCTTTTCAATGACTTAGTAGTATTCCACTGTGTGTGTGTGTGTGTGTGTTTATCAATATCATATCTTCCTTATCCATTTCTCTGATGATGGACATTTAGGTTGCTTCCATGTCTTCACTATGATAAACAGTGCTGCAAAGAAACTTGGGGTGAATGTATCCTTTCAGATCATGTTTTTTCTCCAGATATATGCTCGGGAATGGGATTGTAGGGTCATATCATAGCTCTATTTTTAGTTTTTTAAGAAACTTGTATATTTTTTTTCCGTAGTGACTGTACCAACTTACATTCACACCAACAGTGTGGGGGCTTTCCCTTTTCTTGATGGGGCCAATCTAATCACATGAATCCTTAAAAACAAAGAAGCTTCTTAGACTTGAGGCAGAAAGATGCTGCACCATCACCAGAATGAAGATGGAGAAAGCAGCATGGTGAGGGAAGCAAATGGCCTCAAGAAGCTGAGAGAGGTTGCTGGCTGACAGTCAGCGAGGACATGGAGACCTCAACCCTATAACTGTAATAAACTGGCTTCTGCCAATGACTTAAATACGACTAGAGGTGGTTTCTCCTCCAGAACCTCTGGAAGAGAACTCAGGCAGGGCAACAATCAAAGTCAATGTTACTAAAATTGCTTAACACAAACCACAAGTTGAAAGATGAGAAACCTATCAAGTTAGGTGGTCAATTTACTTGTGGAAGATTTAGCCTGACTGTTGACTTGCCAAAGATGAGTTGTGATGGTGACAACTTAGATGATGTTCCTTTCTACAAAGTTCCTAAACATAATAAAGGGAATCCCAATGGGCATCAGAAATTATTATGCCTGGCCAGCCCTGTTGTAAAAAAATGACACAGAGCTATAACTATTGCCAAAAATGTTCAAAATGAAATGCATATTTGGAAAAAGAGAAGTTTAACTATCATCAAGACAATCATCAAGACATTTTTTCCTGTCATAGATGTATGAGGGCAACTGGGACTTTTGAGCAATTTATCTTAGTCATTTCCTGTGTATGTTAGGCTAAACAGCCAGGCATATCCACAGTCTTAATGCTCTTCCAATTTCCCAGCAACAGACTTCTAGCCAGGAATCTCATTAGGAAATACCTGCATTTTAGAATCATGGCAACATCCTTTAAAAGGCTCCCCTCTGGGCATATTTTATTAGCTCCAACAACAGAAACCAACTGTGTTCACCTTAAACACTTATTGCAGTTATTTATTGAATAGCTCACAGAATTAACAGGAAGGTTTGGAGAATTGGATCTTCTCTGATGGCTCAGATCCACCTGCCAATGCAGGGTACCCAGGTTCGATCCCTGGGTTGGGAATATCCCCTGGAGAAAGAAATGGCAACCCGCTTCAGTATTCTTGCCTGGGAAATCCTGTGGACAGAGGAGCCTGGCAGGCTACAGTCCATGGGATCGCAAAAGAGTCAGACACAACTTAGCAACTAAACAACAACAATGATTGGAGAATCAGCTCTGACAATGAGTACTCAACTAGGGAAGCCAAGCAGTTGGATCCACTGCTAAGATTACATCATAGGAAGAGTTGATTAAAGAAGTCACCTCTGAACCACTGATGTTGCCCACCCACCCCCTGACTATCACCTGTGGAGGCCAGTTACTATGGTTGCAGATGTCAAGACTTCTGAACTATTCCCTAGTATCTCCAGATCCAAAATCCCAAGTAGAGGAATTTCATTTTTCTCAGCTCAGATAACATGCAAAAAATTCCAGCCACCAAGGGTCAGAAAACGCACATAATAGAGTTTCCTCAGTAGGAGGCAGGACTGTTCTTCCCTCCAAGATTTACACTGTGGGTAGTTTCCTTGACACAGAAAAGGGTGCCAAGTAGATGGAGCTGTATTCCCCTCTGGCTGTCCAATATCTCAGAAGACTCATCTTCTCATACATCTGTTTTTTTAAGTGTTGCCACTTCAAATAATCCAACATATTCTATTCCCAAAGAAAATATCCTGCTATTTCATCAGTCACTTCTTCTAGCCCTCACCCAGGGCATGTGAGGGATATCTGTTTCTCTCATAATTCCTTCTCAACCACCATCACACTCGGTGCAATGGTGAAGTAAAGGAAAAGAAAACAAAAGGCAATCAGTTTAAAATATGTAAATAGGGACTCCACCTTCCACTGTGGGTGGAGGTGGCAGGGTGGGGGGGTACAGGTTCTATCCCTGGTTGGGGAACTAAGATCCCACATGCCATGGGGTTCGACCAAAAAGTAAAAAAATAATAATAAAATAAGATGTGTAAATAAGCATGTGGCACAGTGAGGAAGAGAATCTTTGTAGAGAATGTATGGTCCTTGTTTGTGCACCTGATGAGGCGGTATTTATGACTACCCTTGGCCATTCTTCCTTCATGGTCCCATTATCTTCTGCCCCACCTGGGCTGACTGCAGTGGTGTGCTGGTAAGGTTTAACTAGATCTATAAAAAGAAAGATAGTCATTACAAATTTTACTGATGTAAAGGATGTTTAGCACATACTTTAATAATAAAATCTACAGTGCTCTTTATTATAAATTCCACATAGCCAATTGATTGTCAAAGGTTGAGGGTTTGGGAAGCATCACTACAAACAAAGCTAGTGGAGGTGATGGAATTCCAGTTGAGCTATTTTAAATCCTAAAACATGATGCTGTGAAAGTGCTGCACTCAATATGCCAGCAGATTTGGAAAACTCAGCAGTGGCCACAGGACTGGAAAAGGTCAGTTTTCATTCCAATCCCAAAGAAAGGCAATGCCAAAGAATGCTCAAACTACTGCACAATTGCACTCATATCACACGCTAGTAAAGTAATGCTTAAAATTCTCCAAGCCAGGCTTCAGCAATACATGAACCATGAACTTCCAGATGTTCAAGCTGGTTTTAGAAAAGGCAGAGGAACCAATTCAAATTGCCAACATCCGCTGGATCATTGAAAAAGCAAGAGAGTTCCAGAAAAACAACTATTTCTGCTTTATTGACTATGCCAAAGCCTTTGTGTGGATCACAATAAACTGTGGAAAATGCTGAAAGAGATGGGAATACCAGACCACCTGACCTGCCTCTTGAGAAATCTGTGTGCAGGTCAGGAAGCAATAGTTAGAACTGGACATGGAACAACAGACTTGTTCCAAATTGGGAAAGGAGTATGTCAAGGTTGTATATTGTCACTGTGCTTATTTAACTTATATGCAGAGTACATCATGAGAAATGCTGGGCTAGAGAAAGCACAAGCTAGAATCAAGATTGCCGGGAGAAATATCAATAACCTCAGATATGCAGATGACACCACCCTTATGGCAGAAAGTGAAGAACTAAAGAGCCTCTTGATGAAAGTGAAAGAGGAGAGTGAAAAAAAATCAACATTCAAAAAACTAAGATCATGGCATCTGGTCCCATCACTTCATGGCAAATAGATGGGGAAATAGTGGTTGACTTTATATTTTTGGGCTCCAAAATCACTGCAGATGGTGACTGCAGCCATGAAATTAAAAGACGTTCACTCCTTAGAAGGAAAGTTATGACCAACCTAGACAGCATACTAAAAAGCAGAGACATTACTTTGCCAACAAAGGTCCGTCTAGTCAAGGCTATGGTTTTTCCAGTGGTCATGTATGGATGTGAGAGTTGGGCTATAAAGAGAGCTGAGCACCCAAGGATTGATGCTTTTGAACTGTGGCGTTGGAGAAGACTCTTGAGAGTCCCTTGGACTGCAAGGAGATACATTCAGTCCATCATAAAGGAGATCAGTCCTGGGTGTTCATTGGAAGGACTGATGTTGAAGTTGAAACTCCAATACTTTGGCCACCTGATGCAAAGAGCTGACTCATTTGAAAAGACCCTGATGCTGGGAAAGATTGAAGGCATGAGGAGAAGGGGATGACAGAAGTTGAGATTATTGGATGGCATCACCAACTCAGTGGAGATGAGTTTGAGTAGACTCTGGGAGTTGATGATGGACAGGGAGGCCTGGCATGCTGTGGTCCATGGGGTCGAGAAGAGTCAGACACTACTGAGCGACTGAACTGAGGGTTTTGTGATGGAGCAGTTGTTGTTTGTCTTCTGTTGTTGTTTTTACCAACCTATGATCACAATTCAACCATGATTTGACAAAACCAGACTAGAAATAAAGGCTTGGGTATTGTCTGATTCAGTCAGGAAGTTGCTTGAGTAGTTAACTAATGAGTGTAGTTCTGACATGGATGTTGGTTTATCATTCTGTTCGCATTAATAAGTGAGATGGAAGTGAAGAATGAAGATACATAACAAAGCTTCACTCATTAATCAATGACATTAACAACTGCTTTACTAGATCAGATAAGTTTTGAAATACTGGAAGATTATTTCCTCAACTTTCTGTGTGTGTGTATGGATAATCTTGACTAGTGCAAAACAGCATAAATATAAAAGTTAATAATAAGACACAAAAGCAAAATTTAATTATAATTTAATTTCTTGGTAATATGGAAGTGGCCAATTTTTAAAAATTAGTTCATACATCCATAGATGAACACGACTTATTGCTAGAATGAATCAGGGTTCAGCAACAATTAAACAATTTGTTCCTATTTTTTCATTGTTAAAGATATGAGTTCTGAATCTTGCTGATATAAGTATATAGGAATGGAGGAATTTTGCTATCCCAATGACACTCAATTTGTTGAACTCTTTCCAAGTATGTGCTAAATGTATGTGGTGATCTATCAACAAGAATTATTTTTGATAATTACCAGCACCCAGCTCATACGATTTTCGATTTTGTTAAAAGCAAAAGCTTAAAGCTATATGATTTGAGAAATTGTTGTCTACACTTTGCATCATTTACTGTCTCCATTTCTGAAAGTATACTAAAAATATATTATTATGACTTAGAACAACAAGTAAATTAATAGTTGTGTTATTTCTCCAACAGGCATCTCATTTAGCCTTTAAACTTAGAAAACTTTAGCATGTAGTTCTATTTGTTGCCATACTATAAAGTGCTTTTATATTGGCACATGCTTTAATTATCTTTTTATTTAAAGCTTGAAACTGCAGCTTTAGCCCATTCAACTTAAAGTGTCTGCCATACCATGTAAGTAGGAAAGCCCATCCTCATTGTCAAATCAGTTAGTCAAATCAGACTTGTGCCTGTCTTTTTCCACATGACACCTCGTGTTGACTTGGGCTTCTCAAGGTAGTTGCTCTTCTGACAGCTTGGAAGGGCAAGCTGCCTTCCAAGAGGCAGGAAGTGCCCAACCAGTTAAGAGGTACACATAGGAACTGGTATGGCATCACTTCTTCCCTATTTTATTGATCAGAGTAGTCACTGGGCCCACCCAGATTCAAGGCAGTGGAGAAACAGACTCTACCTCTTACTGGGGTAGTTGCAGGATCACATTTGAGAACAACATTGGGATGGGAAATAGCATTGCAGCTCTCTTTGGAAAATAAAATCTGCCATAGTTTCTGATAATATATTTCAGCAATATTCAGGAACTAAAGAAACAACCTGGAGGTGGGTTCAGGGTCCCACAGGCATCACCATGAGCTGGACTCCTGTCCAAAATCCTTTATTTTCCCACAAGTCGAACTGATGAGCCACAGTAACTTTCCAGGTTCTCAGGAATTAGTGTTATCTTAGATTCAGCATCCAGTAATACCCCCAAAGATGTATATGATTTCCTTTCCCCAGAGTGTATTTACTGTGGTAAACAATGAGGTCTGTCTAAAGTGGGCTAGAAAGATCCAGGAGATACTGGGTAAGTCTTTGCAGGGTTCCTTCTTGGTGCATGCAGTCTCTCCTTCATTCAGGGAGCTCTGGTCTGGGAGCTGGGTGACTCAGATTTTAGACCTCAGTGAGAGGTCTCAACTCAGTCATTATATTTAGGGGCACATGTCTAATCTCTGTTAACCAGAGTTTGTTGTTGTCAAAGTCAAATGGGGACTCTGTAGACTACCCATGATCTTCAGATCTGGCAATCTCAAGGTCAATCCCAGTCAGATCTATCAATCCCATAATAACCATGGTCATCTTGCTGCTTGTTAAGTAGTGCCCCTTTGACCTCTTGATTTTAGGACACATTGATATCAGCTAGCCTGTTTCTACATGTGATCTCATGTCAGTCAATCTGGCTCTAAGAAGAGCACACTCCTCACCAACTGATTTCTTAAGGCCATGGGGAAGACTCTTCTGAGTGGTTCTCAAGTGATATTAGTGGAAAACACACAAAAGAATGAACTTGAGCTTTACTATGTCCATAAATCTTTAGAATCCTTGCAGATCCTTGCATCTCAACCTCATTCAAGATGAGTCCCAACTGAATCCAGAGTTTAGTCAACCAACCAAGTAAACTATTATAATGACTATCAGCTTCTTGAGCTAGCCTGCTGGATCCAGAATCACCATGCCCCACACTGTATGAAAGATGGGACTGAAAACTAAAAACAGCCACCATTTGAAAGGGTTGTAGAGGAAGTGATGTCCTCGTGCAAAAGCCCTGAGGCTTTCTAACAGTTTCTGTTAGAACATGCCTTGTGCTCCATTGGGGAACCCTGAACTGAGGGGTCATTTAGAAAAGAGACTTGAGCCAAAGGGGCTCTGTTGATGACCAACTAGGGTTATGGAGGGCACCTCAGAGAGTTGGGGAGGGCTTGGAGGTGGGGCCTGAATAGGAGATATGCAAAGCTACAAGGGGATTGAAGCACGGATGAGAGCGTGTGGCGGCCTGGGCTTCTTGTGATGAATGAATGTGTTTTGGACATAATGAGATGAGTCCTGGTGATCCTAAGGCAGATAATAGTAGGGGATTGAATGAGGAGAGAGTAGGAGAGATGGGCACTTAGAGCTGGTTGCCTTGTCTCTCCTACCAGGAGAGAAATGATTCCCCTTTGCAAGGGAGGGTTTCACTCTTGATGCTGCCAAGTAGAGCTGTGGCAGTCCAAGGAGGAGTGTGTCTTTAATGAGGACGTTATTCCTGGTGACCCTAGATGAATAGTTTGCCAGTTTGCCAGTGACTGCTACAGTCCCACCCCTCACACTGCCTTCAGACCCAACGAGGACAAATAACTCCCTTCAGAGAGCCTCCATTTCCCTAAGGCTATTTGTTAAAACTCATGCCCAAATACCAATTTCTGTGTGAGTCTAGTTTATGATTCTAAGCAGTAGATACTGACCCGTCACTGGAAGGATGCTGGATATTTCACATATTCAGTTAGAAGGCTGTGGAAATTGGCTTGGAGAAACAGTAAGAGAAAAGTAGGTGAGCATGACAGAAAAACATGCCATAAAAAAGTTTGGTCAGGGGCACTCGGCGGTGGCCACAGCGCAGACCTGACTTCACTTGCTCGCAGTTCGCTCCATGCCCTCTACAACCATATCTGACAAACCCGAAATGGCTGAGACTGAGAAGTTCGATAAGTCGAAATTGAAGAAAATGGAAACGCAAGAGAAAAAGCCACTGCCTTCGAAAGAAACGATTGAACAGGAGAAGCAAGCAGGCGAGTCGTAATGAAGTGTGCGCCACCAGTATGCACTGTACATTCCACAAGCATTGCCTTCTTATTTTACTTCTTTTAGCTGTTTAACTTTGTAAGATGCAAAGAGGTTGGATCGAGTTTAAATGACCGTGCTACCCCTTTTCACATCAAAGAATGGAGAACTACTGACAACGTAGGCTGCGCCTGCCTCTCCCATCTGCCTGTGTGGCTGGCAGGGAAGGAAAAGAACTTGCATGTTGGTGAAGGAGGAAGCTGGGTGGGACGACAGTGAAATCTAGAGTAAAAAGCTGGTCCAAGGTGTTCTGCGGGCTGTAAAATGCAGTTTAATCAGAGTGCCATTTTTTTGTTGTTGTTCTAATGATTTTAATTATTGGAATGCACAATTTTTTTAATATGCAAATAAAAAGTTTTAAAACCTGAAAAAAAAAAGTTTGGTCAGGACACCTACCACTGTCCTGTCCTGAACCTTGCCTCAGCCACTGCCACCATTAGACTGGATGAGCTACTACTGTTAACCTAGAATGATTTCTAAATAAATTCTAAATTGTTCACTGGTCCCTTTTCCATACTCAAATGACCTGCCTTCACACATGTGTCCATGCTCTAGCTCACCATGGAAGCAAGTATCCATCCTTTCTGTGCAGGTAGGAGGAGAGAGATTCAGAATGACTGCAGTTCTAAACAGAAGAACTGGATATGGTTGTTGATCAAAAAGGAAAATCTATTTCCAGTAAATAACTCGAAGATCTCATATTCATTTCCATTGAATAGCTGTTTTAGTAGTCAAAATAAACTTCAGCTTTCAAATCCTGAAAGATGAGGCTGTGAAAGTGCTGCTCTCAATATGCCAGCAAATTGGGAAAACTCAGTAGTGGCCACAGGACTGGAAAGGGTCAGTTTTCATTCTCATCCCAAAGAAAGGCAATGCCAAAGAATGCTCAAACTACCACACAATTGCACTCATCTCACATGCTAGTAAAGTAATGCTCAAAATTCTCCAAGCCAGGCTTCAGCAATATGTGAACCATGAACTTCCAGATGTTCAAGCTGGTTTTAGAAAAGGCAGAGGCACCAGAGATCAAATTGCCAACATCCGCTGGATCAAGGAAAAAGCAAGAGAGTTCCAGAAAAACATCTATTTCTGCTTTATTGACTATGCCAAAGCCTTTGACTGTGTGGATCACAATAAACTGTGGAAAATTCTGAAAGAGATGGGAATACCAGACCACCTGACCGGCCTCTTGAGAAACCTGTATGCAGGTCAGGAAGCAACAGTTAGAACTGGACATGAAACAATAGACTGGTTCCAAATAGGAAAAGGAGTACGTCAAGGCTGTATTTTGTCACCATGTTTATTTAACTTACATGCAGAGTACATCATGAGAAATGCTGGGCTGGAGGAAGCACAAGCTGGAATCAAGATTGCTGGGAGAAATATCAATAACCTCAGATATGCAGATGACACCACCCTTATGGCAGAAAGTGAAGAGGAACTCAAAAGCCTCCTGATGAAAGTGAAAGTGGAGAGTGAAAAAGTTGGCTTAAAGCTCAACACACAGAAAACTAAGATCATGGCATCCAGTCCCATCACTTCATGGGAATAGATGGGGAAACAGTGGAAACAGTGTCAGACTTTATTTTTTGGAGCTCCAAAATAACTGCAGATGGTGATTGCAGCCATGAAATTAAAAGATGCTTACTCCTTGGAAGGAAAGTTATGACCAACCTAGACAGCATACTAAAAAGCAGAGGCATTACTTTGCCAACAAAGGTCCGTCTAGTCAAGGTTATGTTTTATTTCCAGTAGTCATGTATGGATATGAGAATTGGACTATAAAGAGAGCTAAGCGCTGAAGGATTGATGCTTTTGAACTGTGGTGTTGGACAAGACTCTTGAGAATCTCTTGAACTGCAAGGAGATCCAACCAGTCCATCCTAAAGGAGATCAGTTCTGGGTGTTCTTTGGAAGGACTGATGTTGAAGCTGAAACTCCAATACTTTGGCCACCTGATGCAAAGAGTTGACTCATTTGAAAAGACCCTGATGCTGGGAAAGATTGAGGGCAGTAGGAGAAGGGGACGACAGAGGATGAGATGGCTGGATGGCATCACCGACTCAATGGACATTGGTTTGGGTGGACTCTGGGAGTTGGTGATGGGCAGGGAGGCGTGGTGTGCTGCAATTCATGGGGTCGCAAAGAGTCAGACATGACTGAGCGACTGAACTGAACTGTACTGATGGGTAACAAAACCCCCAAAGGACAAGAAGTGGTTTTGTTTTCTCCCCTCAGAAATGTCAGCAACCCAAGTCTACTGTGGTGGCTCTGTGGGCCTAGGTTCCTAATAACACACAGCTTCCACCTCATGGTGCAAGGTGGCCACTCCTGCTCCAGCCATTACATCTGCATTGCAGCTAGAAGAAAGAGGAAAAGGGAAAGAAAGAAGTAGCTGACCTCTCCCTTCAGGGTCGCTCATCACAAATTATATACACTGTTTTGCTTAATGACCTTTAGCCAGAATTTAGTCACAGGGCTACTGTGAGCTGCAAGAGGAGTAGTTGTGCAGCTAGTTATAATTCAGAGGTTTTATTACTGAGGAAGAGGAGGGAACGTGAATATCAGTGGACACCTAGATCTCTCTGCCACTTTCAAGACATTTTTACATTTATAGTGGTGAAACTACTTTTGCCCTTTTCTATGCTCCAATCACCCCCAACTCACCGTGGCAGGGAATCCACCCAATGGGAGAGACTTGTTTGCCACCCTTCAACCTCAGGGCATCTCAGGACATCATATAGTGACTTACTCAGCCACATTTCTGTTGCTGGTGCTTTCATTTCCTCTTCCTTCTTGATGCTGTTACCCTATTTGCCATTTTCACTGCAGAGCCTAGCAGGCTACCAAATCATTGGTATTGATTACACATTATGTTCAAGTTCTCTTTCTCTTTTGCTCTTTTTATCAATTCATTCAAGAGTACTTTCTTATTGAACTGATACTTAAGCCCCAAGTTGTGTTCAGTTTGCAATGACTTACATAAACAAGACTAACAGTCTCGGGTGCTCTGGAGCCGTGGGGTTTAACCATGAGGATATTTTATTGGAGCTTTCAAAAACTCCTAATAGATGAAAACATGCTGCTTTTATAGAAAAGGGAAATCTGGGTCTGATCAAGTTTTTTCTAGGGACATATCTATTTTAGAAATAAAAACAAGCCCTCATAGTGATAGTAATCTTGTATATTAATTGTATATGGAGCACAAGTATCATTAATCATGTAATATTTATATTTGTATAGGTATATTTATTTATATATAACCGTATAAGCCGGCTGCAACAGACCACGCAGAAGCGTGGCCGAGAGGAGCTACCCCACGTCCGAGGTCAGAGGCAGCGGCCGGGAGGAGCAACCTTACGTCAGAGGTCAGGGGCTGTGGCCGGGAGGAGCTACCCCATGTCCGAGGTCAGGGGCCGCGGCCAGGAGGAGCAACCTTACGTCAGAGGTCAGGCGCAGCGGTCAGGAGGAGCTACCCCACGCCCGAGGCCAGGGGCGGTGGCTGGGAGGAGCTACTGCAACCCCGAGACCCGGGGCGGCTGCCAGGAGGAGCTACCCCACGCCTGAGGCCAGGGGCGGCGGCTGGGAGGACCTACCCCACACCCGAGGCCAGGGGCGGTGGCCAGGAGGAGCTACGCCACACCCGAGGCCAGGGGCGGCGGCCGGGAGGAGCTACCCCATGTCCCAGGTCAGGGGCGGCGGCCGGGAGGACCTACCCCATGTCCGAGGTCAGGGGCGGAGGCCGGGAGGTGGTACCCGACGCCTGAGGCCAGGGGCGGCAGCCGGGAGGAGCTACCCCATGCCCGAGGCCAGGGGCCGCGGCTGGGAGGAGCTACCCCATGCCCGAGGCCAGGGGCGGCAGCCGGGAGGACCTACCCCACGCCCGAGGTCAGGGGCGGAGGCCAGGAGGTGGTACCCGACGCCTGAGGCCAGGGGCAGCAGCCGGGAGGAGCTACCCCACGCCCGAGGCCAGGGGCGGCGGCCGGGAGGACCTACCCCACGTCCGAGGTCAGGGGCGGAGGCCGGGAGGTGGTACCCGACGCCTGAGGCCAGGGGCGGCAGCCGGGAGGAGCTACCCCACGCCCGAGGCCAGGGGCGGCGGCCAGGAGGAGCTACCCCACGCCCAAGGCCAGGGGCAGCAGCCGGGAGGAGCTACCCCACGTCCGACAACAGGGGTGGCGGCCGGGAGGAGCTACTGCAACCCTGAGACCAGGGGTGGCTGCCAGGAGGAGCTACCCCATGTCCAAGGTCAGGGGCAGCGGCCGGGAGGAGCTACCACCACACCCGAGGCCAGGGGCGGCAGCCGGGAGGAGCTACCCCACGTCCGAGGCCAGGGGCAGCAGCCGGGAGGAGCTACTGCAGCCCCGAGGCCAGGGGCGCGGCCGGGAGGAGCTACCCCATGCCCGACGCCAGCGGTGGCAGCCGGGAGGAGCTACTGCAACCATGAGACCAGGGGCGGAGGCCGGCAGGAGCTACCCCACGCCCGAGGCCAGGGGCAGCAGCCGGGAGGAGCTACTGCAACCCCGAGGCCAGGGGCGGCAGCCGGGAGGAGCTACCCTACGTCCGATGTCAGGGGCGGCGGCCGGGAGGAGCTACCCCACACCCGAGGCCAGAGGCAGCGGCCGGGAGGAGCTACCCCACGTCCGAGGCCAGGGGTGGCGGCCAGGAGGAGCTACCCCACGCCCGACGCCAGCGGTGGCGGCGGGGAGGAGCTACTGCAACCCCGAGGCCAGGGGCAGCAGCCGGGAGGAGCTACCCCATGCCTGAGGCCAGGGGCGGTGGCCGGGAGGAGCTACTGCAACCCCGAGACCAGGGATGGCTGCCGGGAGGAGCTACCCCACGCCCGAGGCCAGGGGCGGCGGCAGGGAGGAGCTACCCTACGTCCGAGGTCAGGGGCGGCGGCCAGGAGGAGCTACCCCACGTCCGAGGCCAGGGGCGGCGGCCGGGAGGAGCTACCCCACGCCCGAGGCCAGGGGCGGCGGCCCGGAGGAGCTGCCCCACGCCCGAGGCCAGGGGCGGCCCCCAGGAGGAGCTAGCCCACGCCCAAGGCCAGGGGCGGCGGCCGGGAGGAGTTACCCCACGCCCGAGGCCAGGGGCAGCGGCCAGGAGGAGCTACCCCATGTCCGAGGAGCAGCAGCTTCGCAGGCGCAGGAGGGCCGAAAGGAGCTACTCCAAGTTCAAGGTCAGGAGGGGTACTTGTGAGGAGATACCCCTCCTCCAAGGTAAGGAGCAGAGGCTACACCTTGCTGGAGCAGTCCTGAAGAGATACCCCCACGTCCAAGGTAAGAGAAACCCAAGTAAGACAGTAGGTCTTGCAAGAGGCATCAGAGGGCAGACACACAAACCATAATCACAGAAAACTAATCAATCTAATCACAGGGACCACAGCCTTGTCTAACTCAGTGAAACTAAGCCATGCCTGTGGGGCCACCCAAGACAGGTGGGTCATGGTGGAGAGGTCTGACAGAATGTGGTCCACTGGAGAAGGGAATGGCAAACCACTTCGGTATTCTTGCCTTGAGAACCCCATGAACAGTATGAAAAGGCAAAATGATAGGATCTGAAAGAGGAACTCCCCAGGTCGGTAGATACCCAATGTGCTAATGGAGATCAGTGGAAAAAGAACTCCAGAGAGAATGAAGGGATGGAGCCAAAGCAAAAACAATACCCAGTTGTGGATGTGACTGGTGATAGAAGCAAGGTCCAATGCTGTAAAGAGCAATATTGCATAGGAACCTGGAATGTCAGGTCCATGAATCAAGGCAAATTGGAAGTGGTCAAACAGGAGATGGCAAGAGTGAACGTCGACATTCTAGGAATCAGTGAACTAAAATGGACTGGAATGGGTGAATTTAACTCAGATGACCATTGTATCTACTACTGCAGGCAGGAATCCCTTAGAAGAAATGGAGTAGCCATCATGGTCAACAAAAGAGTCCGAAATGCAGTACTTGGATGCAATCTCAAAAACGACAGAATGATCTCTGTTCGTTTCCAAGGCAAACCATTCAATATCACGGTAATCCAAGTCTATGCCCCAACCAGTAGCGCTGAAGAAGCTGAAGTTGAATGGTTCTATGAAGACCTACCAGACCTTTTAGAACTAACACCCAAAAAAGATGTCCTTTTCATTATAGGGGACTGGAATGCAAAAGTAGGAAGTCAGGAAACACCTGGGGTAACAGGCAAATTTGGCCTTGGAATACGGAATGAACAGGGCAAAGGCTAATAGAGTTTTGCCAAGAAAATGCACTGGTCATAGCAAACACCCTCTTGCAACAACACAAGAGAAGACTCTACATATGGACATCACCAGATGGTCAACACCGAAATCAGATTGATTATATTCTTTGCAGCCAAAGATGGAGAAGCTTATACAGTCAACAAAAACAAGACCAGGAGCTGACTGTGGCTCAGATCATGAACTCCTTATTGCCAAATTCAGACTGAAATTGAAGGAAGTAGGGAAAACCACTAGACCATTCAGGTATGACCTAAATCAAATCCCTTATGATTATACAGTGGAAGTGAGAAATAGATTTAAGGGACTAGATCTGATAGAGTGCCTGATGAACTATGGACTGAGGTTCGTGACATTGCACAGGAGACAGGGATCAAGACCATCCCCATGGAAAAGAAATGCAAAAAAGCAAAATGGCTGTCTGGGGAGGCCATACAAATAGCTGTGAAAAGAAGAGAAGCAAAAAGCTAAGGAGAAAAGGAAAGATATAAGCATCTGAATGCAGAGTTCCAAAGAATACCAAGGAGAGATAAGAAAGCCTTCCTCAGCGATCAATGCAAAGAAATAGAGGAAAACAACAGAATGGGAAAGACTAGAGATCTCTTCAAGAAAATTAGAGATACCAAGGGAACATTTCATGCAAAGATGGGCTCGATAAAGGACAGAAATGGTATGGACCTAACAGAAGCAGAAGATATTAAGAAGAGATGGCAAGAATACACAGAAGAACTGTACAAAAAAGATCTTCATGACCCAGATAATCACGATGGTGTGATCACTGACCTAGAGCCAGACATCCTGGAATGTGAAGTCAAGTGGGCCTTAGAAAGCATCACTATTAACAAAGTTAGTGGAGGTGATGGAATTCCAGTTGAACTATTTCAAATCCTGAAAGTTGATGCTGTGAAAGTGCTGCACTCAATATGCCAGCAAATTTGGAAAACTCAGCAGTGGCCACAGGACTGGAAAAGGTCAGTTTTCATTCCAATCCCAAAGAAAGACAATGCCCAAGAATGCTCAAACTACCACACAATTGCACTCATCTCACACACTAGTAAAGTAATGCTCAAAATTCTCCAAGCCAGGCTTGGATGAAAGTAATGCTCAAAATTCTCCAAGCCAGCCTCTTGATAAAAGTGAAAGAGAAGAGTGAAAAAGTTGGCTTAAAGCTCAACATTCAAAAAAATAAGATCATGACATCTGGTCCCATCATTTCATGGGTAATAGATGGGGAAACAGTGGAAATGGTGTCAGACTTTATTTTTGGGGCTCCAAAATCACTGCAGATGGTGATTGCAGCCATGAAATTAAAAGACACTCACTCCTTGGAAGGAAAGTTATGATGAACCTAGATAGCATACTAAAAAGCAGAGGCATTACTTTGCCAACAAACGTCTGTCTAGTCAAGATTATGGTTTTTCCAGTGGTCATGTATGGATGTGAGAGTTGGACTGTGAAGAAAGCTGAGTGCCAAAGAATTGATGCTTTTGAACTGTGGTGTTGGAGAAGACTCTTGAGAGTCCCTTGGACTGCAAGGATATCCAACCAGTCCATTCTAAAGGAGATCAGTCCTGGGTGTTCTTTGGAAGGACTGATGCTAAAGCTGAAACTCCAATACTTTGACCACCTCATGCGAAGAGTTGACTCATTAGAAAAGACTCTGATGCTGGGAGGGATTGGAGGTAGGAGGAGAAGGGGACGACAGAGGATGAGATGGCTGGATGGCATCACTGACTCCATGGACGTGAGTTTGAGTGAACTCCGGGAGTTGGTGATGGACAGGGAGGCCTGGCGTGCTGCGATTCATGGGGTGGCAAAGAGTCGGACACGACTTAGCGACTGAGCTGATATTACTATAGATAGATACTTCCCTGGCTTTATGGCTATAACATTATGGTGAAAATGTAGTTTGAAAAATATAGGGGGGTGGGGGTATTTGTGAAATTGATATAGGATGCCCTGTAGAATTTCTAGTTGTTAATTTATTTTCATCATCAATATTGTTTCAAAATGGTTACCCTTGTAGGAAAAGAAACAAGGATGCGACTTACCTATCCAGAAGATATTTTCCCCTTCATTTGTTATGAGAAAATACCAGGAATAATTCATTTCCTGAATCAATGTTGTATATTTAGCTGGTCACATCTTAAATAGAAAATGTTTGTGGTCTACAGTAAGAATTTCATTTTTGTCCTTTTGTACATAGAAGCTCTAACAGGACCTGTGCCTCACCCGTATCCTACTGGCTCCCACATCTCATTACATGACTCAGCTTCCAGGCTGCCAATCACCACGCTCCTTGGTAGTGGGGAGGGTGCTTTCCCCATCTGCAAACAGTACTTTGCCAGCTGGTGGTTAGTTGTTCTTTGTTGATCAGTCATAAGTCATGTCCAACTCTTTGTGACCCCATGGGCTGCAGTACACCAGGCTTCCCTGTCTTTCACTATCACCTGGAGTTTGCTCTAACTCACATCCATTGTGTCTATGAAGCCATCCAACCACCAATAGGCAGCTCTCAACCAGTGATGGATGCGAAGTGGCGTATAAATACCCCAGCTCTCTCCTTTGAGCTCAGACCACTCTGGAGCATGTGTTCTATTCAGACTCCCAGAGCTTCCCCATCGCTGGGTAAGCTCCAGTTACCCATCGTTAGAACTAGCTTCACCATGTCTCTTCAGCTGCCTCTCCTGCCTTATTTATTTCATCTTCCCAGCCCCTGCTGATATTTCCTTCCCTACCCAAATGAGCTTGTTGTTGTTTAGTCACATGCAACTCTTTTGTCACCCCAGGGACCATAACCCCTCAGGCTCCTCTGTCTATGGGATTTCCCAGACAAGAATACTGGAGGGGCTGCCATTTCCTCTGCCAGGGGATCTTCCCCACTCAGGGATCAAACCTGCGTCTCTTGTGTTGGCAGGTGGATTCTTTACCACTGAGCCTCCAGGGAAGCCCACCAAAAAAAGCTACCTTTACTTAAATCCTTGTCTCAGAGTCTGCTTTTGGGAAAATTAAAAAAAAAAAAAAAAACGAAGCAAACAAAAAAGAAATGTTTCTTGCTGTGCTTATTGCCCTTGAGGAATCTGGATTGTGGGGGATTTAAATTAAATCAAAATGACCTGAAGCATGACTTAAATCACTAGATAGGTAGATTCATTTTAAGTCATTGTTGGTAATTTTTTCCCTACACTTTCTCTTTCCATATACTCATCAAATATGGCCCTTGTCAATGTCATCCTTAAACCATACTCATCAAAACTGTGGAAGTGTCTGAGTGAAGGAAGGGACTCCACACTGCAGTATTGTTTCCTCCCACAGGGCCCGGCCCTGTACTGGATGGAGGCTCGTTGCCTATTAATTGGGTTGTACGTTTTATTTTGAAAACATATGCAGCATTTTAAGTGACTGTTTCTCTTTCTGATAGAGCATCCAGGATTGAAATGCCAATCAGCCTGAGTTCAGAGACTAAGCTCTTAACAGTGCAAAAGCCTCGATACTTGCCCCTGAAAGCTAAAAGCAGGAGAAAAGCCTGCTTGGGAGCCACTCAGCGGGCTGGGGCTGAGTTAATCTTGCTAGAGTAAGGAGAGCAAATAAGGGATTAAGAAAGGACTGGGGCCTGAGTCACCTCAGGGCAGTTCCAGGTCACATGTGCATTTGAGACTATGTGACATTTAGATGTCTCAGGTCACCTCAAGCCAGATTATCTTTTAGTCCTTGCTTGGCTTTGCCACATACACTTGGAAGGTCTCACACATCCTCCTTAATACCCTTCAGAAGAAAATAGATGATGAGTGTTCGATTGTGCATGAAATAGATCGGCTTTTGCTGCTCAGCCAGACCACAGAGAAGCCATGGAATCTTATTCCACGACCTTGGCTCTAAAGCAAGTACACTCAATCTCCCCTCCTTTCCCCTCTCTCCCTTTCTCATGTTTTCTCTCTCTCTCTCTCGCCCTTTACCTCCTACACACCTTTCTCTTTACTGCCTCTTATGCAGCAAGAGAAGTCTGAAGTTTAAAAGCAGACGTGCTCTGTCTTTGTTTGAGTGAGGTCATATGATACCAGGGCCATGCCCCCCGGCCTCCCAGTCATTCTTCCCAGCTCCCACCTTTCTTGGACCCACTGACCTTGGGTCTGGGTCTCTGTTGAGTTCCTAGTACATCAACAATCAGGTCGAAGGCAATCAAGCTTCCAAAGGAGAAGGCAGTCATTTTGAAAATCTGAATCCCAGAACCACAGCTAGTGATTTCTGCTTATTGACTGGGATGAAAAGTTGGCACATAACCATGGTTCCGAGGATGAGAGACTGTTACATAACCATCCTTTGGCAGAGACAATGAGGTCACATGTTTGCCCATCTAATCACTGATCAGGGACATGTTTGATTGCAGATAATGTGCTCGCTGGCCCACAACTTAATTACTGAATGTCTGAATCAACAAAGCCTTCAGATGTAGGTCTGGCCTAATGGTGCATCTATTAGAGACCATCGCCTCCACTCGGCCCCTAAACGAAATGTCTGGGGGATACCAGGCCACCGCCAGTGCCGTGCCCAGTGACCTCTCATAAACAAACATGCCAGTTCCCACGGTTTATTTTCCAGCCAGCAATAGGCATTATTGTTTAGATCCAGAGCTAAATGGAATGAAAGACTCCAGGGTGGCAGATACTGTAAAGCCTCTGGTGGAAGCATGCTCTCCAAGGAAATTAATGCCACAGTCATTTTGGTTTAGAATCTGCAGCTGGAGTCCAGTTATCCAGATGGGAAGATTCCAGAGCCACAGAAAGGGGAGAGTTCCTTTCCCAAACTGGTGAAGAAAATATGTTGGGAGAAGTCTAGGGAAATAAGCAAGGAGTGAAGTAGAGTCACAATGTTGAATCTATAGGTTAGTGGTCCCGGAAGTTCACCTGGATCTAATTACGGAGTCTGGAGTTTACCACTGGGTCTTCCCATCATCTACCCCAAACATCAGGCTTCCCAGATGGCTCAGAGGTAAAGAATCCGCCTACTAATGCAGGAGATGCAGGTTTGATCCTTGGGTCACGAAGATCCCCTAGAAAACGAAATAACCCACTCCGGTATCCTTGTCTTGGAAATCCCATGGACAGAGAAGCCTGGTGGGCTACAGTCTGTGGGGTTGCAAAGAATCAGACACGACTGAGACTAAGTACCCACGTACGAACTGGGTCTGTCATTTAGGGACATCTCTTATTTCCTCCTTGTGAATTCCCCACTGTGGGTGTGGGTGTGTGTGTGGTTTGCCTGGATTCCAAGTGGAGCACCTTGCCTCTCCTTCCTCAACCATTATCATCAACCATGATGCCTGCCTGGCAATGACTTTGAGATTTGGAAAATACTAGGTTGGGGATGGGGTGTTTGGGGAGTGTTTTGAGATTTAAAGAATCATGGTCTATGCACAATTGTTATTAATCACTAGAGACGGCTATGCCTGTTTCCTTGCCTGCAAGTTTAAATAAATGCAACATACCATTTTCAAGAAATTATAATAAAGTTGGGTTCCCCCAGATGATTTTAGAACACTAGGCAAAGGCCTAATTTCCAATACCGAACAGAAATGTCCAGGACCTGGTGGGTGTCCAGCCCCATAGAAATGGGTCGAGGAGGGTGAGAACTGCTGGGCCCCAAGATCTTTGTGTGTGTGTGTGGCTGGAGCCAGAAGACACAGTAGAAAGCAGAGCAAAACAAAGCTATAAATAAACCTCAAAACCTTCCCTGTTTTTGTTTTTTTGGTTGTTTTTGTGGGGTTTTGTTTTGTTTTTGCCTAAAGCCTGCCATCAGCTGTGAGGCAGCGGGACTTGTGTGGGCTGGTGGATTGAATGTCGTATGTGAAATTCCTCCAGGACCCTCCCTCATCTAGTGCACCATAGAGTCCTAAGCAATATTAGGGAGCAGGAAAGGTTTGCAGAAAAGCCTAGAGCTTCTTCTGTTTGTAGAGAGCAGCCTGCCCACCGGGGTGAAATTCCACTTGTGCCTCCTCTCCCCATCACTCTGCCCAACTCATGATCAGGTTTCAAAATGACATTTTTAGAGCGCAGACCACCCTTTGCTTTGCAGCTCAGCTGCAGGCATCTGAAGCCCAAGAGGAGAGTCCCCATTCCCCCTGGAATCTGCTTCTTGACGGTATCCTCACTGAACGAGGGGAAAAGCAGGTCATAAAAAAAAGAGCCCTGTTAGCTCCTAGTGTGCACACTCCTAGTCTGGTGTGGCACTGAATTATTTTGCACCGAAGTCAGATGTTATGGGAGTTCTTTTCTCCTGCAATAAACAGGCATAGGGTTGAGGGATATGAGGCCAAGTGCAGCCCAGAATCTGAAAACGATTAGTTAATCAAGGTTGTTTTTCTTTCTTTGAAAAACACCTTTTAGGTGAAGGTGTTGTTATTACTGTGATCGTATTTTGCAACTGAATCCCATCTTTTATAATCAGCACATACTTTTTTTTTTTGACAAGTTTGGTCATTCGCTTAGAGAAAAAAATGAACTCAGTATATGACCTCAAAGGGTTTTCTTTGCCCAGCAACGTGCTGGCAACTGGTGTTACCCTGAGTAGGTCGCACAGTGCATAGCTTGTTAACTGAATACACAATCGCATCCAAACGTTGGGGCAATATATCATCTCCTTTGGAGGAGCACAGCAATTTCAGTGATGTTGTGTGAGGTAAGGAACTAGCAGTGGGCCACATTGATGCATATATTCAGCAGCAGGTTAAAATCCCAAGGGAGCATCAATTACCAAGTTAAATGAAGTTTCTTTTTCAAGCTGAAGATTGCAAAGCAGTGGGATAATGCCACACGCCTTCGAAGGAAACTGGTGTTAATTGATCAACCCGTGGTCCTTGAAACCAAATAAGCTCTGTTCTCATTCTGCCTGAACTTTTCCACGTCTTATCTTGCAGCGGGGAACCTAATTCTACATCAGCCTAAGAATGTAAGAGAGGGCATGTCATAGGATGGCATGGCCACATCAGTGGCACTCCTTCTAGGGACCTAATGCTAACAAGAGGCTTCGTGTAAATCCTCTAACTACTCTAGTTCAAAATGAGGGATTTGTTTGGGTAATTATCATGCCCCATGCCCTGGCTGCTGCTGCTGCTGCTGCTAAGTCGAGTCAGTTGTGTCCGACTCTGTGCGACCCCATAGACAGCAGCCCACCAGGCTCCCCCATCCCTGGGATTCTCCAGGCAAGAACACTGGAGTGGGTTGCCATTTCCTTCTCTATGCCCTGGACCTCACTTTAAAAATTCTGGTGTGTCTTTCAGCTACTCAGGAAGTAATCTTGGAAGCTAAGCTAATTACCCTCCAATCTGTGCTCTCAAAATGTAGAAATCATAAAAAGTGAGGGCTTGAGATGATTCCAGAGAGCCTCACTTGTTTCAGATGCCTTCTGCTCCAGAGAGAGGAGCTTTTCAGGTGTCCCACGCGGTCCCAGACCTTGCAGGGGCCTTCTCCTCTCACTCAGTCTTGAGCACAGAACACAGATATCCCATTGGGGAGTGGAGGGGCCATGGAGGGAGACGCAAGGGGATGTTCTAGGTGAAGATGTGTGTCCCCCCGCCTCACCCACAGTGGGCAGCCAGCTGAGATGGATGAAGGGACTGTATTTTCCCCTCAGACATCCTCACCTGTCAACAGAATTGCTCACTGTTGGACCATTTAGAGCACGGGCACTAAAATCACCACTGTCCCTATGAAAGAAAGTGAACGTGTCAGTTACTCAGTCATGTCCAACTGTGTGCAACCCCATGGACTGTAACCCGCCAGGCTCCTGTGTCCATGGAATTTTCCAGGCAAGAACAGTGGAGTGTGTTGCCATTTTCTTCTCCTGGGGATCTTCCTGACCCAGGAATTGAACCTGGGTCTCCTGCATGGCAGGCAGATTTTTTAGCTTCTGAGCCACCAGGGAAGCCCCTATGCTTGCTTTTAATTCCTCGAAACAGCATTGTTTCTCTCTCTTCTAATAAATCTTCAATTGCTTGTATCAATACCTTGTTCCACCCCCGTGGATAAGTTGCATAATAAACAGTTGTTTACAAACCTGTAAGATAAATAATCACACTGTTTCAATGTGATGTATGAGTTTTTAAAGAGCCATTTAGCATGATACATGTGAGTTTTTTAAATTATAACTTCACTGAAAATAAAAGCTGTCTTTCCCTAGATTATATGTACTGTCCAATGACTGATAGACTATGGAACTTGCTAGATCCCATAGAGTGAATTTGAGTCTTAACAAAATAAAATACCCATTAAGTGAAAAACTAAACAAATACATTGAATATGCCTAATTATTCAGGTCTGTGTTATGCTGCAGATTTGAGTTGGGAAACCTCATTAAAATATGAAGATGGCTTTTATCACATTAAACCTCAATTTAATTTTGAAACTGAACATGGATCATTTATTAATATATATAAACAAACTATTTCAAATCCTAAAAGATGATGCTGTGAAAGTGCTGCACTCAATATGCCAGCAAATTTGGAAAACTCAGCAGTGGCCACAGGACTGGAAAAGGTCAGTTATCATTCCAATTCTAAAGAAAGGCAATGCCAAAGAATGTGCAAACTACCACACAGTTGCACTCATCTCACACGCTAGTAAAGTAATGCGCAAAATTCTCCAAGCCAGGCTTCAACAGTATGTGAACCATGAACTTCCAGATGTTTAAGCTGGATTTAGAAAAGGCAGAGGAACCAGAGACCAAATTGCCAACATCTGTTGGATCATAGAAAAAGCGAGAGGGTTCCATAAAAACATCTATTTCTGCATTATTGACTATGCCAAAGTCTTTGACTGTGTGGATCACAATAAACTGTGGAATATTCTTCAAGAGATGGGAATACCAGATCACCTTACCTGCCTCCTGAGAAATCTACTTGCAAGTCAAAAAGCAACAGTTAGAATCAAACGTGGAACAGCAAACTGGTTCCAAATTGGGAAAGGAGTATGTCAAGGCTGTATATTGTCACCCTGCTTATTTAACTTCTATGCAGAGTACATCATGAGAAATTCTGGGCTGGATGAAGCACAAGCTGGAATCAAGATTGCTGGGAGAAATATCAATAACCTGATATGCAGATGACACCACCCTTATGGCAGAAAGCAAAGAAGAACTGAAGAGCCTTTTGATGAAAGTGAAAGAGGAGAGTGAAAAAGTTGGCTTGAAGCTCAACATTCAAAAAATTAAGATCATGGCATCTGGTCCCATCACTTCATGGCAAATAGATGGGATAACAATGGAAACAGTGACAGACTTTATTTCCTTGGGCTCCAAAATCACTGCAGACGGTGACTGCAGCCATGAAATTAAAAGACGCTTGCTCCTTGGAAGAAGAGTTATGACCAACCTAGAAAGCATATTAAAAAGCAGAGATACTATTTTGCCAACAAATGTCTGTCTAGTTAAAGCTATGGTTTTTCCAGTAGTCATGTATGGATGTGAGAGTTGGACTATAAAGTAAGCTGAGCACCGAAGAATTGATGCTTTTGAACTGTGCTATTGAAGAAGACTCTTGAGAGTCCTTTGGACTGCCAGGAGATCCAACCAGTCCATCCTAAAGGAAATCAGTCCTGAATATTCATTGGAAGGACTGATGCTGAAGCTGAAACTTCAATACTTTAGCCACCTGATGAGAAGAACTGACTCACTGGAAAAGACCCTGATGCTGGGAAAGATTGAAGGCAGGAGGAGGAGGGGACAACAGAGGATGAGATGGTTGGATGGCATCACCAACTTGATGGACACGAATTTGAGCAAGCTCCGGGAGTTGGTGATGGACAGGGAAGCCTAGTGTGCTGCAGTCCATGGGGTTGCAAAAAGTCAGACATGACTGAGCGACTGAACTAACTGATAAACAAAGGAAAAACTGAGATACAGTTTGTCACTCTACCCAACTATCCTGATTAGGAAGGGGTGGAATGTTCTGCAGATGATGAGCTGGTGTATTTTGTTCTGCTTGATATTCCCCGCCCTGTATGACTACAGTAGATTTAGATCATCAGCCTAACCCACAGGCCAGTGAGATATCTGGGACCCACGACCAGATAGATGGGCGCCCCTTCAGGAAAACCTAAACTCATCATGCACCGCCTTAATCTGCAGCTAGTCACATGGGTGCAATGGTAGTCCTGCTTTTGGAAACCAATCTTGATGAGACAGAAAAGCTAAGGACCAATTTACAGTTGGAATGTTTAAAAGGACATCCAACATTTTTTAAACGGCAGGAAGTGAAGCGAGGAAAAAAGTCATGGTGTTGGGGTGTCTGCATACCAAGTAAATGACACACTTATCTCTGAAACAGTGTGAACTCAAGGATGTGGTCCCTGTGGTCCTCGTTTGTACTGTGAAGTTACAGGGATAGCTGAGAAGCTCAGCAGATGCTAGCAGGGCATGACCGATTCTTCTTGGTTTGTGATTGTTTCATAGAGACTCCATCTTAGCAGTAGGAGACTCATTTCATCTTCTTTGGACAGCTAAGTTATGAGCAGTCTCTTGCTTTCATTCTCATCTCTCAGCTTTACTTTATTGTGCCTTATAATGGACTCTACTCCATCTGGGCAAAGAGAATTTCTTAGCTTCTATGGAGGTAAAATATACTCACCATAAAAGTTGTCCTTGAAGGAGGAATGTCAGCGATGCCCAGTTCCTCGGGCAATATTTAACTTCTTTTGCAATGATCAGTCAGCCATAGCTTTACCTGTGGTACCCAGTAATTCAGAATAAGAAGCTCCCATTTAGGCGGTGTGGGATTCGGTTGGTGCTCACATCTGGTTTCTCTCCATGTGGGGGAATATGTAGCTATCTGAACATAGGAAAATTAATGTAGTCTAGAGTTACATTTTACATTTACTCAAATATTTATTTGAACTCATAAAAAGTTTATTGACATAATTTAGAAGGTGAAGAACTCAAATACATTCCAAATATTGACCAAAATAGTGTGGGAAGTAGCTTAGAGGACTTTCCATCAAAATCATTGTTATGCATATCATTGTATCCTTCTCTATAAAATCATATCCCTTCTCAAAACCACACCCTCCAAGTGGTAAATTCTGGAGCCGATTTGCTCTGCAAGTTGCCAAATGTGAAAATAAAGTAAGTAGTGCAGCCAACTAGAAGGAAGAGATATAAATGTACAAACAGGACATTTCTGCTAGAGTCTTAGGCATTCAGGAGGTACATAATCTTCATACAAATATATAAAACTTTTTAGTGAGCCATTTTTGTTTGAATCCATTCTCTTACTCTTCAATTCTTCACATCAAGCCTGCAAAGGAAAAAGCAAAGGACCTATTAGTGCCCATGAGATATTTTTAGGGACAGCTTGTAAATCAATATGATAGGGACAGGTCGAAATTGAAAACCTCATTTTCACTTGAAAACTTTACCTCTTGAGTCCGTGAAGGTAAAGTGAACTATGAATAGAAGCTGTGATGATCAGTTCTGGCTCTAGGGATCTGAGTGATTCCAAACTAAATGAGGATGACTTCCTTCTGAAGCTCTAGAGTATAAAGTCAACATTAGATCCATCCTCATTGCCCTGTAACTTTTTAGTTTCCTATCATCGTGAGGAGGATGGGATTCCTCATGCCTGAGGTTGGCCACGTGACTTGCTTCAGTCAAGAGAATGACACAGAAGTGCGCTGGTTCTGAGCCTGCGCCTTGAGAGGGATCACATGTTTTGATTTGCTCTCTTGCACATCTGCCATTGCCACCAGGAGGGTGTGCCCAGGCCCCCTGCTGGTCCCCAGTGAAGGATGGGCAAAATGAGCACAGCCCCAGCTCACACCGATACCCAGCCTAGGTCAGTTGAGCCACAAACACATGAGCCAGAGTAATAAATGCTTTTGTTTTAGGCCAGGGGTCCCCAACCCCCAGGATTTAATGCCTGATGAGCCTGAGGTGGAGCTGATGTAATAATAATTGAAATAAAGTGCACAATCAATGTAATGCATTTGAATCATCCCCAAACCTTCCCCCGCACCCCTGATCTGTGGAAAAATTGTCTTCCACGAAACTGGTCCGTGGTGCCAGAAAGGTGGGGGACCTCTGGTTTAAGCCATTAGATTCAGAGATGGTTGGTGATGCAGCCATAGCTAACTGATACAATGCCCTTTCTCTTAAAGGCACTTGCAGTGCCAGGATGGTTGAACATTATTCACCGCTTTGTTTTCCATTATTCTTTGCTGCCATTTCTTGCATGTTTCACTTACGTGGATAGGCTGAATATTTTCTAAGAAATAGAATCTTTATAGTTTTGTTCTGTGTGTGTGTGGTTTTTTTTTTTTTTTTTTTGCCAGTGGCTGTAGGAGGGTCACCCTGCCCCTACTACGCCTGCTGTGGCAGTCACTATGGCTTGGCTCGCTCTGTGTCCATTCACAATCCCCTTCTCCTTTGCTTTTCTCTCCTACGAAGACTTGTGGCCAAATACTCCCTTTCTCGGTCTCTCTTATAGCCTGGGGCAGCTGTGGGACCCAGCTGTGGCCAGTGAACCCCAAGGAGAATTCTGCAGCAGAGGTCTTTAAGAAAGCTTTGCTTTCCTGTGTATTTCTATAGAGATGACAGAGCCTGTGGCATCATTTTAACATTTATGTAGTGTAGCCATGATGCAGGTTGTATTATACTCATTGTTGGGATGCAACACCTAGAAGTTCAAAGCACCAAATGAGTGGCTCAAAGTCTCATAGCTGTTAAAGAGAAAAGCTGGGATTTGAATTCCAGTGTTCTGGCTCTGGGCCCCTTGCACTCCCTTAAAGGGAAGGTTTGGATGGTTCTTGAACTGGAGGGAAGGTAGGAATGCGTCATTGACTACAGAACTGAAAACGGTACCCCCTCTGACTCCTGTATTTTTATAGCATTTATTTCCTTTTCATAGCAACTCAGTTTTCAGTGTAGGTCATTCACCAGGAAAAAGCAAAATGCTTCCTCTTTCCCAGTCCATGATTTCCTGGCTGAAATGCACTTTGTTGACCAGCAGCTTCCCAGGGTCACCTGGGGTCCCCCATGCCAGTCTGGGTCTCCCTTGCACACCCTGCACTGAGTTTGTTGCCACTTGCTGCTCACATAACATGATTCAAGCTTTCAGGCCTCTCCCTCTTAACTGAAGTTAAGTGGCTGATAACTCTTAACTGAAGTCCCCCCACTCCCGCATGGCTCTCCATATCATCGGTTGCATTGTCGTGAGCTGCCCATACATCCTCTCTCTCCCCTCATCTCATTCCCACCATAGCCGTCCTGTAGGCTGTGACCTTCTGAAGGACATGTCTTTCCACACCCTTGCCTATCCTGGCACCTGACACAAAGCGGAAGCCTAGGGACTGGCAAGTTGGAGCACTGGAGGGCTGAGAGCAGGAGAAGAAGTGGCACTGGAATGCTTGTGAGGCCGCAGGAGTGGGCGAGGGGCCACAGAGGCAGGACACAGCAGTGCATCCCCACTGCGCTGTCACACCTGTCCTGGGCCCTGTCATAGCTCCATCAGGGCCAGTGTGTGCCCAGGCCATGTTACTGCTGTGGTCACTGTGCTCGGTGACATATGGCCAGTCTCTCTGGCCAAGGGAGAGGCCCGTCACAAGCTGCCCTTGAAACCAAGGCATTCATTCCTTGAGCTTCTCTGAACAGCATGGAAAGGGTGATGGTTCATAGCAAATTGTCACTGAAGCTTGTTCTATGAGGAGACATTTCTCTCCAACAAGTGTCCAGACTAGAAAGCCTCATCTGCAGCCGTTTCTGTGACAGGCTTAAGATAGACTTTGACCCTCACATATCTGTCTCATGGGTCTAGAATTATAGCTATCCTGAGAAATAGAGGATGAGCCTTTTGCAGCAACCCTTCAGCAACTGTTTTCTTAAAAGCCCTAAGATGCCCCTCATGACTGGGTTCAGCTTGTGGACATCTCTGACTTTAAGACAGTTTTGGAAACATAAGGAAACCTTGACGCAGTTTGCCCAGACTACCGTGGCCACTGAGGTTTAAGAAAAGCAAACTGTGCTTCATAAGGGGATGCAGGAATCACTGACTTAACACAGTCACCTCGTCTCATCTACAAAGTGAGCCTGGGTCTTCCTTGTAGAAGGAGCTGGCAGGAGGCAGCAGATAGAGCAGAAGAGTCACCGGAGTTGTCATTCTACAGACCACCCTGCCCTCCCTCAGCTTCTGCTCTCCTTCCCTGGCCCCAGTAGAATCTGAGAGGGCCCAGCGGCCCTGGACACAGGACATTGCTGATGGCCAAGGTCACAGTGGTCCTTCCAAGAGTGCAGGGCCCCCAGAGGACCAGTGTCTCCATCCTTGGCCTGGTGGGACTCCGAGTGTTCTCAGAATGCCTTTATGTGACCAGAATCCAAGAATTCAGAGACCTGGGTCAGGGCTCACATTTAAAATTGAGAACAATGGGAAGGGATCCAGAGCTAAAATTGCCCCTTCTGTAAAGCACACTTGTTTGTCGGGGTGCTGGAATGCAAGGGTGTTGGGCGGTATCCCAGGCCACACTGCTTTGCCGCCTAGACCACAGCTGTCAGCTATTCTCCTGTGTCCTGTTCTCCTGCCGGGGACATGGGTGAGAACGATGGGGAATGCAAGGCCCCCTCCAGCTACCTGGCATCCCTTTTCTACCCTAAGCAAAAAAGTTCACACTGAGAAAGGCACACCTTGGCTGTGGCAGGGGTGATACCCCAGACAGCTCCCATGTGTCACTCTTAAGTCCAGGCTGAGGGCATGTGATGTTTATGCCTTGCCATGACCCATTTATAGCTGTGTTACTCATACTTGCCACGGCCCCACATACATCATTTAGGAAATGGAGTCCACTCAACACCACTCTGCATTTGGTCCTTTACCCAGACACCTGGGGGCGGTGCAATGATAACTTCCTCCTGCGTGGTGCTAAATCATAGAGCCATAAACACAGTGACACTCAAATGTCGTCGAGAGGAAGGCCGTGCCTCATGTTCCACCCAGTTGCATATGGAGTGGCCGACCAGGCTCCCAGAGCACACTGGTTGAAGCTTTGGAGTTTGTTAGAGGGCATTGGTGGAGTCCTCTAGAGTTTACAAAGCACATTCATGTGCATTGCCCCACGTGACCATCGTGACCACACAGAGATGAAGGCAATGCCGGCTACAAGCACGACTCTTAGTGCACCTGCACACCAAGGTCAAGGACAAAGGAAGCACACTGTGTGAAACTGCGCCAGGGCCACTCCAAACCCAGAACTTTATCTCCACCAGCCACTCATAAAGTAAAAGAAACAAAACTCTCGGTAAAAACTTTTTCCTTAAACTGCAAAATAGCCACGCCAATTGGCTTTGGTACATCACAAAGCCTTTGGTGGCTAAAGTAAAAACTGAAATGTTTCTACTAATTACTAGTAAAAAAACAAACAAACAAACAAAAAAAAAAACAAGGGAGATGAGAAAGACACAAAGAGCAGGACATTTGGGGATTTGGGGGGTATGATTCTACACCTAAAATCCAGTCAAGCAGTGTACATGCTGGGTGTGAAGAATTTGAGTGATGCTAAGAAGGCAAAGTACATGTCCAGGTGAAATTCATTAAAAATAAGTTCAAAAAGGTTTTTTTTTTTTTTTTAATCCTGTTATACTGAGAGTTTGTTGGCTTCGATATCAAGTCAGGAACTGGCAGCTGAGATTATATTGAACTTGTTGGTAGAGATCTTTGTGGAATCAGGGGCATAATCCAGGACTAGTTACCATTGGTGGCTCTTGGCTTTGCGGTCAGTGTCTCCATCTGTCAGAGCACAGACCGCTCTGTTTCTAAAGGGGCCACAGATTTTACTGGAAAAACACTGGCCCAAGACTTCCGAGTAAAGCAGGGATCAGTAACGCACAGAGGAAAACCAAGTGATGAAAAAGTCGAGTAGACTGCTGTCTTAAGAGGTTCTCAAGTTTCCAAAGATGGCAAACCTTCTATGTTGTTTAGGCCTGAGCATTTGAGACCTAGGGACAATGGCACTTCCATCAGAAATGCCCAGTATCCTCTTTGAACTGTCTGGCTTGGTCTCTGGCAGGCAGAGGTCCTGGGACATCCAAATGGAAAAGCAATTTCTTGACATAAAGTTAACAGAACATATGAAATAAATGTAGGCCTCCCTCCCTCTCTCCAGTCAAGTATCCTGGGAAGCACACTGTCATAGAGATTCCCTTAAAGCTCACTGACATTTTGTTTGTTTTGTTTGTTTTCATAGTAACGATGGTAGTGAGTGGTCCATAGTCTCAGTATTAAGTTTGAAAACCTGGATATTGGTACACCATCAAGCAAAGGTATAGCTACAAAGCTTTGCAATCTTCCAAAATAGTAAACCTATTTTCAAAGATGGATGAAACTTGAGTTTTCTTATCCCTCCTCATTTTAGAAATTAGGAAATTGAACTCCAGAGGGCTTGAATCACTTGTCCGAGGTCACATAGCTAGTTAATGGCTGGTCCAAGATTAAATGCTTGTCCGGAGCTCCTAGCCCCTACAATCAGTCTGTACATGTTGATGGTATTAGAGGCACCTCAAATGAATAGCTGATATGTATAAGTGTACCTGTAGTGTAAAAATAATTTGACTTAACATTCTAGTACTTGTCCTAATGAATACCTAATTTTCATTTTAAAAAATATTTTGTCTTCTCTGAATTTAGTAGTGTTAATATTTTCATAGAGTAAAATGCACAAATCATAAGTGAACAACTTAATGAATTTTTTTCCATATGTATATACCCATGTATGGCTGTTATTTTTGCATAGCTCTTAAATACTACCATATATGCTAGTATATCATTAAGGTTTTGTTCATTTGTTTGAGAAATATTAGTTCCAAGAGACAATAAAGCAAGTTTCACCTTTGAAAGAAAGGGAAGGAAGGGGAACAAAAACTTTCCATGGTCAGAAAAATTGAGATTACTGGATCAAACACAGATAAACCATTTTCTTAGTGTTAGGGCACCTTGGAGCTTTAAATGTAAAAATATATATTGCATATATTGGGTATGAAGATGATATCATGTACCATTTCAGAATTTGATTACTGAATCATTTGTCCAGTTTTCTACTGTTTGTATTCTTTTTTTATTTATCATTCATTATATCATAGCTGGTGGCTTCCCTGTGGCTTAGACACTAAAGAATCTGCCTGCAATGCAGGTTTTATCCCCGGGTTGGGAAGATCCCCTGGAGAAAGGAATGGCAACCCACTCCAATATTCTTGCCTGGAGAATCCCATGGACAGAGGAGCCTGGCAGGCTACAGTCCATGGGGTTACAAAGAGTCTGACACGACTGAGTGACTGACACTTTTCACTTTCACATCACAGATAGTATGTGTACTATTCCATCAGGTGGGTATACAAGAGCTGACTTAACCATAATCCTATTATTGGACACTTAGGTTCTTAATGAATTTTGCTATCATAAGTAAACAAAACTTTTCCCACATATTCTCTTTAGGATGGCTTCCATCAAGGTCTAATTGGGTTGGAGGACATAATAATCCAGAATGGCTGGAACTTTCTTCATTTACTAAGGCCCACACCCTCGTCACCTAGGCTGGCATAGCACTTGCTCTACGGAAGACTATCTGTCGAGGGAATGAACAAGCCCCTGTTTCATGATCATTTTCCCATTACTTATTGTGAATATTACAAGTAACATTTTTCATTGAATATCCCTTTAATTACTAATGAGGTTCTCATTTTCTCATGGCTTCTCTATTAATTCTGCATCTGCTTTTGTGAATTGTGAGTTCAGTTCCTTTATTTATCTATTAAGGTATTAATATTTTGCTTCCCAATTTGCATGGGCTCTGTTTGCCAATTATATGGGTTTTCTTTTTCAAGTACAGGATTGTTTTTTAATTAGCAAGATTTTGAGGGATGTTTTGGTGACTCTTCTTTAAAAAGCTCTCTGAGCAAGCTTAAATTAATGCCTTCATTCCCTCCCCCCACCCCAAATCAATCCAATCATTATTTTTAAATCAGATCAGATCAGTCCCTCAGTTGTGCCCGACTCTTTGCGACCCCATGAATCACAGCACGCCAGGCCTCCCTGTCCATCACCAACTCCCAGAGTTCACTGAGACTCAGGTCCATTGAGTCAGTGATGCCATCCAGCCATCTCATCCTCTGTCGGCCCCTTCTCCTCTTGCCCCCAATCCCTTCCAGCATCAGAGTCTTTTCCAATGAGTCAACTCTTCACATGAGGTGGCCAAAGAACTGGCGTTTCAGCTTTAGCATCATTCCTGCCAAAGAAATCCCAGGGCTGATCTCCTTCAAAATGGACTGGTTGGATCTCCTTGCAGTCCAAGGGACTCTCAAGAGTCTTCTCCAACACCACAGTTCAAAAGCATCAGTTCTTCTGTGCTCAGCTTTCTTTATAGTCCAACTCGCACATCCATACATGACCACTGGAAAAACCATAGCCTTGACTAGATGGACCTTTGTTGGCAAAGTAATGTCTCTGCTTTTTAATATGCTGTCTAGGTTGGTCATAACTTTCCTTCCAAGGAGTAAGCATCTTTTAATTTCATGGCTGCAGTCAACATCTGCAGTGATTTTGGAGCCCAGAAAAATAAAGTCTGACACTGTTTCCACTGTTTCCCCATCTATTTCCCATGAAGTGATGGGACCAGATGCCATGATCTTCGTTTTCTGAATGTTGAGCTTTAAGCCAACTTTTTCACTCTCCGCTTTACCTATCATCAAGAGGCTTTTTAGTTCCTCTTCACTTTCTGCCATAAGGGTGGTGTCATCTGCATATCTGAAGTTATTGATATTTCTCCCGGCAATCTTGATTCCAGCTTGTGTTTCTTCCAGTCCAGCATTTCTCATGATGTACTCTGCATATAAGTTAAATAAACGGGGTGACAATATATAGCCTTGACATACTCCTTTTCCTGTTTGGAACCAGTCTGTTGTTCCATGTCCAGTTCTAACTGTTGCTTCCTGACCTTCATACAAATGTCTCAAGAGGCAGATCAGGTGGTCTGGTATTCCCATCTCTTTAAGAATTTTCCACAGTTTATTGTGATTCACACAGTCAAAGGCTTTGGCATAGTCAATAAAGCAGAAATAGATGTTTTTCTGGAACTCTCTTGCTTTTTCCATGATCCAGTGGATGTTGGCAATTTGATCTCTGGTTCCTCTGCCTTTTCTAAAACCTGCTTGAACATCAGGAATTTCACGGTTCATATATTGCTGAAGCCTGGCTTGGAGAATTTTGAGCATTACTTTACTAGCGTGTGAGATGAGTGCAATTGTGCAGTAGTTTGAGCATTCTTTGGCATTGCCTTTCTTTGGGATTGGCATGAAAACTGACCTTTTCCAGTCCTGTGGCCACTGCTGAGTTTTCCAAATTTGCTGGCATATTGAGTGCAGCACTTTCACAGCATCATCTTTCAGGATTTGGAATAGCTCAATTGGAATTCCATCACCTCCACTAGCTTTGTTCGTAGTGATGCTTTCTAAGGCCCACTTGACTTCACATTCCAGGATGTCTGGCTCTAGGTGAGGGATCACACCATCGTGATTATCTGGGTCGTGAAGATCTTTTTTGTACAGTTCTTCTGTGTATTCATGCCATTTCTTCTTAATATCTTCTGCTTCTGTTAGGTCCATACCATTTCAGTCCTTTATCGAGCCCATCTTTGCATGAAATGTTCCTCTGGTATCTCTAATTTTCTTGAAGAGATCCCTAGTCTTTCCCATTCTGTTGTTTTCCTCTATTTCTTTGCATTGATCGCTGAGGAAGGCTTTCTTATCTCTCCTTGGTATTCTTTGGAACTCTGCATTCAGATGTTTATATCTTTCCTTTTCTCCTTTGCTTTTCACTTCTCTTCTTTTCACAGCTATTTGTAAGGCCTCCCCTGACAGCCATTTTGCTTTTTTGCATTCCTTTTCCATGGGGATGGTCTTGATCCCTGTCTCCTGTACAATGTCACGAACCTCAGTCCATAGTTCATCAGGCACTCTATCTATCAGATCTAGTCCCTTAAATCTATTTCTCACTTCCACTGTATAATCATAAGGGATTTGATTTAGGTCATACCTGAATGGTCTAGTGGTTTTCCCTACTTTCTTCAATTTCAGTCTGAATTTGGCAATAAGGAGTTCATGGTCTGAGCCACAGTCAGCTCCTGGTCTTTTTGCTGACTGTCTAGACCTTCTCCATCTTTGGCTGCAAAGAATATAATCAATCTGATTTCAGTGTTGACCATCTGGTGATGTCCATGTGTAGAGTCTTCTCTTGTGTTGTTGCAAGAGGGTGTTTGCTATGACCAGTGCATTTTCTTGGCAAAACTCTATTAGTCTTTGCCCTGCTTCATTCCGTATTCCAAGGCCAAATTTGCCTGTTACTCCAGGTGTTTCTTGACTTCCTACTTTTGCATTCCAGTCCCCTATAATGAAAAGGACATCTTTTTGGGTGTTAGTTCTAAAAGGTCTTGTAGGTCTTCATAGAACCGTTCAACTTCAGCTTCTTCAGTGTTAGTGGTTGGGGCATAGACTTGGATTACCGTGATATTGAATGGTTTGCCTTGGAAACGAACAGAGATCATTCTGTCGTTTTTGAGATTGCATCCAAGTACTGCATTTCGGACTCTCTTATTGACCATGATGGCCACTCTATTTCTTCTGAGGGATTCCTGCCCGCAGTAGTAGATATAATGGTCATCTGAGTTAAATTCACCCATTCCAGTCCATTTTAGTTCACTGATTCCTAGAATGTCAACATTCACTCTTGCCATCTCTTGTTTGACCCCTTCCAGTTTGCCTTGATTCATGGACCTAACATTCCAGGTTCCTATGCAATATTGCTCTTTACAGCATCGGACCTTGCCAAATCCTACCTTTTGAAGCCATTATCAAAGGTCCTTAATTTTATCACCTTAAAAGTGACAAGAGGTCAGAAACGGATGTTCATGAAAAGAAAAGCATTGCTTTGGAGATATGGGGTTTTATTTAGAAGTTTTGGAAAATCACTCCCTAAGTTGCGGAGGGGTGAGTTTCTTTAAATCACCCAGAACAGGAGCTCAAATTTGGCTGCACATCGGAATCACCTGGGGAGTTATTAAAAATTCCGAGGCCCAGGCTGCCCCACAACTATGACTCCAGCATCTCTGGGGGTGGGATATCCTGGGCCTCTGATGTGCAGCCAGGGTTGAGAACCGCTGGCCTAGAAGCACTTTTCAGACTTTAATGTCCAGAGGAAGCACTTGAGGATCCTGTTAAGCTGCAGATTCTGACTCAGGAAACCTGGGGTGGGGGCCAAGGGCTGTCCATTTCTAGCAAATTTACAGGATGCTGTTGCTGTTGGTCCATGGAGCACACTTTGAGAATCAAGGGTCTTAGGAAGTAGTTCTCAGTGGAAGGGATGGCATTTTGCCCCTGGGGGACTAAATGGGTGGAGAGGAGTATTGGAAGCAGTGAACTGAGTTGAAATTACAGAAAAAAGAAGGACCGGGGCAATCAGTGGATAACTGGACTCTGGGGAAAGAATGAATGAGAAGGAATCATAGACTAATAATGGGTCAAGAATTTTTAGGTCACTTTACAATGTTAATCTTAGGTGAAGGTTTGCATTCCTTTTTGAGACCACTTTCAGTGATCAATTGATGTTTCTTTTGGAGGAGACTGTACTTAAATGGTCTTAAAGGTGGAAACCAGACGCCTGGTTTTATTTTGGTTATATTATATGCCAGAAAATGTATTAGGTTGGCACTGTGGACACACCAATGGTTAGGTTATACCCCTTCAAGGCACTGATCATCTAGAAGGAAAATCAGACAATAAAGTAAGTGATGACAATCCATTCCTCCATGGTGACGGGTGCAGCCATGAGGGGACCAACACAGAAAACTGTGGATGCTTTATCAGTTTGAGGGGCTATGGAAAGGCTTTTCCCAAATCGTATTTAAACTGAGACCTGAATGATGGGTAAGAGTTAGCCTGCTCATGGGAAGGGAAAGAGAGAGAAATTGGAAAATAATACTCTGAGCATATATAAAAGCCTAGATTCAGCATGGCACCTCCATGAGCTGGCTTGGAGCAAGTGATGCCCTGGGTGGGCAGAAATGTCTGTTGGGAGAACCTGGTGAGCCTGAGTCAGTTAGTGCAGGCCCTGGGAGTGGTGAGGAGCCACTAAGGGCTGTTTGTCAGGACGGCCTGTTTATCGCTTTGTGTTTTTACTTTTTTAAAAAAATCCTGTTTGCTGCAGGGCTCTGGTGATGAAAAACCAGGGAGAAAAGGCTTTAGGGAATGAAAGGCACAGGTCACTCTGAGAGCTGTGGGCCACTAATGCTCTGATTGCTCAGAGAGGTCACGTGTGTGGCAGCAACAAGCATGGTGGGTGAATGGAGTTCGCAAACCTTCTTTCAAGGTAACAACAAGGGTCAGACATCTAAGAAACTCACAGCACTTGTCCAAGGACTCTTGCCTGAGGATTTAGAAAGACGGCCCAGCAAAAGCCCAGGGGCTCCCCACTGAAGCATCTCTGCTCCAGTCTCAGACTTCAGCAGGGGCTTAGGAAGGTTCCCAAGGGCCTCCCACTTTACTCAGAGAACAAAATATGAGACAAATCACAAATGACCACAGACTGCCGGCCAGGCTCCCACCTGTCAGTGCCCAGTAGTTTGTGGGCTAGGAAGAATCTGAGCTTCAATAAAGCAGAAATGGACAGTCTTCCGATCTCATGGCTTAATTTATTGAACAGGAAATAAGCCTTGGGAGGGAAACGGACCTGTTCCTAATGATTTAACCATTAATACAGCCCTGCTATAAATGGAACTCAGAAGAAAAGGTGGCTTGTCAAAGGGTGAAAGAGTGGACCCCATTAGACAAAATAGGTCAGGCAGAGAGAAAGCCGTCTTGTCTCCTGACTAGTTATGTTGATCAGAGATGACAGGTCTTGTTGTTTTTTAACTGTTAGAAAAGGGAGAGAGATTATAGAAGTGGTTTCTTTCTGGTTGCTGTCCTTTTTAGAAGATGGCTATTTCAAAGAGGACCCTGAAAACAAAGGAGCTGATGGTATTTATCGCAGTTTTGAGTTTTGTGCTTAAAAATGTGTGTGTGTGTGTGTGTTTTCAGAAACAAATTTTTACAGAAGGAAAATTCTGTGTTTCTTCTAGGGAGTCTTCTCTGGTTGATCACTGCCTTTCTTCTTGGACTAATGAGACAGTAACTCTTAAGGAGAATCACCCTTCCATCGGTCTGATTTCTGGTGTTACTCTCTGCTTTTTTCCTGTTTTTGTTTTCACCCTCCCAAATCGAAAGAGAATAGGAACACTATCACAATATGAGTACAAACCGAGGAGAGGGAGCAGTACACAAGCTGATTTATCCCTTCAACCCTGACTTTTTAGCTTACTTCTGAATTTGCCCTGCCTAAGAGTTTCTGCTTTCTCCTCCCTCCATTTGGAGCGCCTGCTGCCTAATGACTCAGGGAAGTGAAGAGAGACCTTTCCCTAGTGCTCAGAGTTTGTGCTTTGCTTGTATGTTGTCTGGTTTATGAAAGCGTCTGCTGTTAAAAACATCAGGGAAACTGGCTTCACATTTGGAAGTAATCTTTCTAATCTCCCCAAAGATAAACAACATTTGGTGTTTTAAATAAATATAAGAAATTGTGAATGATGGGGATCAGTAGGGTTGAAAGAAAAGCAAACACTGAGAAGTTAACGCTACGTGATGCTGGGCAAAACCTCACTTCTCCAGACCTCAGTTCTGTCAAATGTAAAAAAAAAAAAAAGAAAAGAGGGGTAGGGGTTAGGTTTCTGGGGTAGGCATCCTCCCAGGTGAACCCCAGTAAGTCTTGCCACCTGGTATTCATATTGAGTATTCAACATTGAGTAGGGCTGACTTGTGTAATCAGTAGCATATTACAGAAATGACAGGGTGTGACTTCCAAGACTGGGTCTTAAAAATCACTGCAGCTTCCACCTTGCTCTCTTTTAGATCATTGGGTCTGAGGGAAGCCAGCTGCCATGTTGGGAGGGCACTCAAGCAGCCCAGTGGTACCAAGACCTCCTGATAACTGTCATCATCAATCAGCCAGTGGTGAGAGTACACCATCTTAAAAGAGGATCTTCTAATCTTAGTCAAGGGTTTAGATGACTACAGTCCCAGCCAATATCTTGACTGCAACATCATCAGGGATGCCAGAACCACACAGCTCAGCTACTTGTGAACTCCTGACCCACAGAAACTCTGAGATAGTATTATTGCTTTAAGCTGCTAGGTTTGGGGTAATTTGTTATACAGCTGCTGCTGCTAAGTCGCTTCAGTCGCGTCCAACTCTGTGACCCCATAGATGGCAGCCCACCAGGCTCCTCTGTCCCTGGGATTCTCCAGGCAAGAATACTGGAGTGGGCTGCAATTTCCTTCTCCATGTCATACAGCAATATATAACTAATACAGTTGCCTTGGGCCAAGTCCAGCTCTTATATTTTATATGTCAGTGAGTAGAGGTTATTAATGGGAATCTCAAAGTTGGCATTTTGTTTATCTCAAAAACCAGATCCTAGCTGCAGAATAAGACCATATTGCTTTGGGCATTTCTAAAAAGGCGAGTAGCCAGTCTCTAGAGACTTGCCATCCTAAAAACTCATGGATTCCCCTTTGTGGAAGCAGGCCGACACAGCGGGCTGGCCTTGAACCAAAGCTTACAGTGCCATAGTTCAGCAAGCAGCAATTAGTCCTTAGCATATCATACAAACCCCACTTACATTGCGTTTACATCTAGACACTCAACTTGTTAAAGCAAACTTCAGTGGAATGGGGACTTACTTGGGCTTTGCTCTTAATGAGTCATTCCAAAGGGTGCAACTGGAGGAAACAGCACCCCTAGCAGTTTTTAGTCTGAGATGAATTGGGAGAGGGGTTCAAAGTTGCTGAGTTAATGGTTAAACTCAAGTGACTCTCCAGGGCGTGGGACATATCTGGAAAGCAGGCCCTTTGCATTGGCCTGGACCTTGGTTAGACTGAGAGACATTGATGGCGCCCTTACCTGTGATGATATGACTCTGTGTATCTTGGAATAGACACACAGCACTAACAAGGCATATAGCACACTCACTAGTGGGAACCACCATATCTTCAGCCCCTTCTAAACCCAACATGGCTATTGTTCTGAACTCATGTGGTAGTCTGGATACTTCAGTATCTCTTCCCCATATCCTATCCCAAACAGAGGTTGTGGCTCACCACGGATCACCCTCTGAATAAATGGATATAGATGCTGCATGGCATTCAAAGAATGTGTGGCTGTTTTCCACATTTAAGAGACTTTCATTGCAACCATCTTCACATTGAATGAAAGAGATACTTTTCCAAACAAGAAATATTTCAGTTTGGTTTGTCCATGGAGGATCTGAGAAACATTCTCTAACCCAGTCCTTCTGACACAAGTTGCACATTGGACTCACCTGGGGGTCTTGTGAAGCATACCCTCCCTTATTTTTTGGGAGGGGCTCAGGCAAGTCCAGGTGATCCTAGTGTGTAGTCAGCACTGAGGATGTTCTAACTGTACCCAGCAACCTGCTGCTGCCTGACCCCAAAACTAAAGGAACTAGAATAAAAATAAGTCAGTTGTTCAGAAACTGGCTTCAGTTCTTATGTCATAATATTTGAGAAAAGCTATACAACTGCCCATCAATCAGCCAGGTAGCTGGAATCCTGGGCCTGTTTTGTATTGGACTTGAAAGATGTTCAAATTTAGAACATCTTATGTGTTTTATTCCCACTGCCTGGACATCCATAACAGTATGCTTGAATGAAGATGATCATACCTGGCTTTTTGGTCTCTGCATATACTTGAAATTTGGCAAGGCCTTCCTTAGAAATATTTCTATATAGATTGGAAAAGTGACTCCTCTTATTTCTTGCCAATCACTGCATCCAGAGATCTCTATATTATTTGTTACAACTGCATGCGAGTCTAAAATTATCTCAAAAGTTTAAATTGAAAATCAGATGTGGGCTATACTTGTTCCCTGGACCCTGGTTTGCCAACCCTTGGACTATAGCAGGGTTAAAACTTAACAGTTACAGAAATGAATATTATATCAGTGAGATTAAGTGACTGGTAGGTAAGTTGATGCCTTATTCCTCATGCATTATATTATGATTCTCTCTCATAATTTACACAGTGCATCCTGTGCAACCTTGGGCAAGTTATGTAGCTTCTCTGTGCCTCGGTTTTCTCACCTGTAAAATGCAGCTCTTATGTATAGCAACTCATTTAAGAATTACGAGGTAGAGTACTTGGGACAGTGCCTGACCCTTGGAAGCACTATTGTAAGGGCTAATGACTGTTGCTTCATCAACGCATCATGTTATCTGAATTTCAGCAAGGAAATGTGGCCAAGTTGCTTTCTATACCTTTGGATACTAGCTATAAAACTGTGGACCAGATACTGGAATAGTTAGGGGATTTGGAATGTCCAGACCTAAACAGTCTAGATTGAGGGCTCTAGGTCAGTCGTTCTCAAAGTGTGGCCCCCAGACCACCAGCGTGTTAGAAATACAAATTCTCAGGCCCACCCCAGACCTATAGAATCAGAAAGTCTGGAGGTGGGGCCCAGCATTCTAAGTTTCAGGAAGCCCTCCAGATGGTGCTGATGTTTGAGAAAGTTTGAGAACCTCTGCTCTAGGCCAGACTGAAGAGTTTCTGTTGCCATAGCCCACAGGATGCTGTCCTTGGTGCTGCCTTGTCCCCACTCTCCTCAAGATCTCAGTTAAACATAGGGACCAGCTTGCTTCTCAGATTGGCAGATCAGACACAAAGTCAGCCTGGAGAAACAACTACACTAGTGGATGCTGGAATGTGGACCTGAAATGGTCTCAGTCGGTTGGAAGTGCCAGCCAAAATTCGCAGTTGTTTTGATTTTTAATAGAGTTTTATTTTTACCTAACACAAATTTCTAACTCAAGTTTCTTGGCATTTGAACTCCTACATGTTCAGTGAGGTTGTCAGCAGTGATGTGGGTATCCAGGCACTGTATTTCTAGTTAGCACTGTGGCCAAGATTGCACGATTGCAGCAGGTTGCCCCTGAGTACAGGACTGAAGCCTTGCCCATCACCTCTTGGCATTTTATGATTTCATCACCTAGTGAGGAAGGGTACCACCCAGGAGAAAACAGAGTCTGCAGTTAGTTATGGAGTTGCAGTGAGATGGTGAGGTGGTTCAGGGGTCATTCTGATGCAGCTTCATATGCCATCTGTTTTGGTCTCTGGGCATTATCAGCTGTTTTGTCTTATCCAGGCCATGTGCTCTTCCCATGCACTGGGATTCCCTGCCAACCAGGGGCTCTAAGACCAGCTCAGTTGGTGGTGTAGCCTAGTCCTGGCGATGGAAGCAGGTCTATAATTGGCCCTTAATTGGATTGGATTTGGCTCAGAATGACTCCCAGGCTGTCTGTCCCCTGACAGATAACCAGCAGTGAATGTTGTATATAATCCTGTAAGGGATCTGGGATGCCATTTCTTGGCTGTTGCTGACAATGGAGAGCTTTCCAGAAGAGTTGACCTTCAGGGTGATGATCTGGGAGTATCTTAAAGAGAAGTTTTCCCCAGGTCCATTTATTTGCCACCTGGTCTTTCTTAAATTAAGACATCCCAACCTGATTTTCAAATTCCAGAATCAAATATGTGTGTGTGCATTGTGTGTGTGTGTGTGTGTGTGTGTGTGTATATATATATATATATATATATATATATATATATATATATGTGGAAATGATACAGTATTTTTTTAATTAGGCAGCAATAAAACAGTAAACAGAGATGGAAATTGAGATAGTACTTTTCCTTTGAAATATATCTATAGATATAAGTGGGTAACTTAATCCTAGCTCTTTTTCTCTGTGAGAAAAGTCCCTCTGGGTATAGGCAAAACCATCATCTGTCCTGTTCTGGCCCACTGCATGGGTTGTAACTAACCCCACCCACCCCCGGCACCTGCTGCACCCTGAATGGTGGTCCTACCTTTTTGATATATTTGAAATGAAAAGTACTATCTCAACCCATGCAATGGACCAGAACAGGACAGATGATGGTTCTGCCAGAGAAAGAGAGCTAGGATTAAGTTACCCACTTATATCTATTGATACAAATGGACTTAACTACACTTAATCAAAAATTAGTCTTAAAACAAACTCTCTTGATGATACATCCCACAGTCTTCTACCCTGAGTGAAGCTGAAAGTCACATAAGAGTGAACTGCAAATCCAATTCCTGTCCTGCCTGTCTCATGGAACTGTTGTGAGCCTCAGAAGAAAATAAACACAGAAGTAGGCTGGACTTTTTAAAATCAAATGCAAGAACTTGTTAATATTACTACTGCAAGTAGCTTCCAGTTAAAACATGGGATTTAAAACTTGCCATAAAGCTCCAAATGAGCCTTTATTTCCTCATTGCCTGGTTCTTGACACTCCCTAAAGTAGCCATTTCATAGAGTCTCCAAACTGCCATGTTATGTGGCAGTTATATTTAGTACTGACTGCCTACCTGTTTCACTCTTGTTGCAAAGCAGAAATGATTCAGTTGTCAAATTTAGTATCATCAGAAAGAGGGAGAAAACGCCCCTGGAGAATACTAAGAGGAGGAGACGATGTGAATGGGGCATAAGCCAGGAGAGGACGTCCTAGAGAAGACACAGGGCCATTTCTGGATGTTTAGATCAACATGGATCTTGTTTTAGTTTCTGGACCAGACTTCAATAGTATACAGTCTGTGTACAAAAAATTACTAAAAAGATGAGATGCCTCTGTTTTTGGCCATTAAGCCCATTCAAAATGCTCAGTAAAATGGTGTCTGAAATGCATTGTTTCCCTTTCCCTTGATAGTAAGAAAATGGCAGCTTGACTCTAAATATTTCTTAAACTGCTTTTCTTCAGAGAAAGATCGGAAATGCAAACTGGACATATTTGGTAGTTAAAAGTGGCCGAGGAGGGTGTGGAAATCCTTTGAGGTCTCCAAAAATCAAATGAAAGCGCTCAAGTAAAATGTGGGTAATTTTACTGGCTTTGGAAACAGTAGCTGCTGCAGGTTTTGAAAAATGGGACTGCAGTGCCTCCTTCTGGAGAAAGATGGTACTTGCAGATTAGAGATCATTTCAGGAGGTCACTGAGACACAAGTCCTCCCAGGGGCTTGCAAGGGCCTCGGTGAGCTCAGATTAGTCACAAACAATTAATGGGGTTTCTTTTTCAGTGAGCTTTTTCATATTCCCTGGGGAAATATGCAGAACTCCTCTTTAGAGAGAATTTCATGTAAAAACCAACCAACTGACACTTGGCCTTGGAAGAAACGGACAGGGAGCAAAGGGCATGAGCAATTTGAGGGGACAAAAAAGGGAATGACATTTTCTGGATGCTGATTTGTGCCCAGTGCCCCATCTGAGTCAACTCACTCTCTTTATGTTTGCCTCTCATGATCGAGATAATCATTCCTATTTATAGACGTGGCTCGGAATGGTCGGGAACTTGCCCAAGGTCACAGACTTACTACGTGACACAGCGGGAAGTGAAGCGCAAATGTGTCCCACTCTATCCAGCACATCCAGTGCTCAATGTCTTAAGTTCCCTTTCATGGTAGTATACTATCATAATAATAGCTGCTACTGTGTACACACTATGTATGCAACTTGGTGTCTCTCAGCCTCGACACTCCTGAAGTTTCTTGTGGGGGGATGTTTGGTGGCATCCCTGGTCCCTACCAACTAGATGGCAATGGCACCCACCCTGTATTGTGACATCCAAAAAAGTCTCCAAACATTGCTCAGTGACCTTTAGGATGGTGAAAAAACTTGCCCCCATGAGATAGGTATTACTCTCATTTTTCAGAAAAAGAAACCATGATGAGCCAAATCACAGACCAAGAGAATAGCAAAGCCAGGGCATGAACCTGTGCCTGCAGCACCTCTAAAGCATCTGCTCTTCAACCTCCTTTCAATAGAATATCTGTTTTCTAACCTGTCTGGAATCTCTGTCACTTGTATTCAAAGGCCACGACTTGTTTCTTTCTTCCTGCTGCAGCCATTATGTGCTGAAGTCCACTTTTACATTCGTCCCCAACTAGACTGCGAGTCTCTCAGGGGACATTGTCTTGCATCACCTACCATTAGTGTCACAGTGCCTGGCATATAGTAGATGCTCAGATGTTCACTTACTAAAGGAGTGAATTCATTCCAGTCCTTTAATCCTTCCCTCCCATTCAAATCCAGCTCATGGTATTAACTTGCTTTATGAAGAAAAAGGTTAATTTGGCTAAAGTAAATTCCAGGTAACCCATATACAGATGATTCAGAAATGAAAATCAACTTCAATCTATTCTGAATAAATGGATGTTTGAACATGCAGAATTGAATAACCCCGTTTGGTAAGGTTTCAGGATCTGTTGTCTCCAGAACGAAAGGGCAGCCATGATTCCTATCATTTGTATCTAAAATCAGGGGTCAGGCAAAAGCAAGGCAGAAAAATGTATATTATGTGTTCAGGATTCAGTTGTGCCTCTGACACTCACGGCAGGTCTTCTGGGGTGGAAAGAAGTGCCACTGTCCTTTCTAGAGGCTTCCAGTGACTTCTGGGTGATAAGACAGGCTTGCTTTCTGCTGTTTTCCCAGCAGTCAAGATGAAATTGTTCTGAGCTGCCTTTGTGCCACCTGCCTGGTCAAAAGCGACTCCAATCTGTCTGCAGCTTAATAGAAATGTCCCTCGGTGAGAAGCCAATTGACTGACCTGCCTGGGATTAAAGCAGCCACCACCTCACCCTACACATAAAGCCTTAAACCGGAGGGTGTGGACTGATCAGTCCCCGGGCAGGGACAGGTGGAGCGAAGTACAAGTTAAATGTGCGGGTCTCGTCGTGACTCCTTCTCCTTCTCAAATGCCACAATGTGTCGGGGGAGTTAGAGCGAGCAGCGTTGTCACGATGCAGCCAAGCCTGCTGAGACAGCCCAGAATTCACTTCCCCAGTTTTCTGCGTGGGCTGCATACAGCGTGAGAAGGAATGAAAGAGAAAAGGCCTCATGGGTAGGAGACTGCCTCTTGATGACACACAGATCCTGCCAAGCCCTAGCTCAGCCCAGGGGCAAAGGCGGGCTCTGCAGAGGCCTGGCCTTCCTCGGACCAGCCGCAGCTTTGTCAGCACCGGGCCAGGGCCACAGCCTCCCAGGCACGGCCCCTAGTGCCCCTCTCCTTCCTCCTCCCCTCCTTCCTTCCTTTCCTTTCACCTCCTTGGCCTTTCTCTCATGCTTGCTCTGATATTTACAGACATTAAGGAACCCTTCCTGTTTTCCATGACCCTTAAAGAGAGCAAATGATTCATGCTTCCAGGCAATATTCTGCCCATTCACCTGACCCCGGCTAGACTCCCTGATCCGTATTTGAATCCCCAGAGCTGGTATCCTCAACGCCTGGTGCAGGCTTTATGCTCATTAAATGCTTGTTGACTGAATGAATTCATGCATGAATGGATGGATGAACAAGCAAACAAATGAATGAATAAATAAACCAACATGTCAAAGTTGTGATGTCACCTCTTTGTGTAGATGACAGTTTCTGCAGCCTTTTTAAGCCTTTGCTTGTTTTTCCTGCAAGCTAACACAGTGAAATATTGGCAAAACCCAGAAGACTATAACTAAAAGAACATTTTTAAAGAATGCAGTGGGTGCTAGTGTTTAAAAGAACTGGCTATGGAGTGTAATATCTGACCTCTGTGACTTACAAGCTGTATGACTTTGGTCAAGTTACGCAAACTGTCACAGCCTTCTTCCCCCCACATAAATGAAACGGGCATCATAGCATATACTCTGTATAGTCAGCACAAGGAGTAAATGAAATAATGTATGTGAAGTACAGGACACAGTGTCAGGCATATCACAAGTATATAATAAATGTAATGATGACAATAAAAATGATGACATTGATATTAGTGCTGATGATTACTAATGCTTAATGCCTAACATTCATATTTTAAAAGACTTGATGAGCTACTGAGATAACCTACTGCTTTCTGATACATCTGAGAGGAAAAACTAACCTACCCAAAATGGTCATGTTTAAGGCCAAATACTGTAATTCAGGAATATGCCATGTATACCATAAATATACTTAGTTTATCAATTAACAAAAGAGTATTTAAGAGTGCTTGATTCCTAAGTCTCTGATCAATATGAATTGATTATAAATATTGGGCCATTAATTACTATCCTCTTTTTATTAATGTTTTCATTTCTGTAAAATGCATTGCATTGACTGCTTGGAAAAGAATGTTTGCAAAATGGTCCTGACGTCAGTCTTTGAAGTAGATCAATCAGGGTTACTTACACTCAGCACAACTAACGTTTAAGATTGGATAATTCTTTGCTGGGGAGCAGGACTGTCCTGAGTATCGTGGGACATTGACCAACATCCCTGGCGTGTCCCCCAGTGGCAGCCCATACCTCTCTGAAGTTGTGACCAATTACTATCTCTAGACGCTGCCCTCTATCCTCAGAACCACTGGAGATAGAGTAATGAGTTCCGTTTGCACTGGGAGTAGGGCAAGTGCCAGTGGTAACTGTCCTTTAGCCCAAGGAAATCTACATCCCAGATTACAAGGGTCTACATCCTGAGTCACCTCTGCCTTCTAGTGAGCTGGCCAGAGCAGATGTGCCCTTCTCAGGGCTCAGATCTGCTTTCACCAATTCCAAATCCCTCCTGAGAATCCACACATTAGGCCTTCCAGATCTCTGTTTTAATAGAAACCATTCAGATAGCTTCTGTGTGTTTGCTGTAGAGAGGCTCTTAAAGCAACTGTCACCATCAGCTCAAAGGCTCCTCACATTCACCTTCAAGAGTACTTTACACCCACACAGGCTGTAACCAGGGCCTAGAACAAAAGCTTTACCAGGGAGGTTAACAAATGAATAAAACCTTGCACTTCGGAACCATTGCAAACTCATCTTTATCCTAAGCAATTGGGGAACAGGAAAAAAAAAAAAGAGCATCACAAATCAAAAGAAATGTGGCTCCACTAGAAAGTGAAAAATCTCAGCATAAAACCATTTTCTTCAAACAAAGTGAATAGAGCATCTGTAATTGGGTCAAAGCAGGGAACATTTCAAAATTGAGGACAAAAAATTTCAAGCAAACCACAGATAAGACATTTGGAGAAGTTGTTAGGTTTGTTTTTGTTTTTGTTTTAAGTTTCATTCTATGTAAAACAATAAATCAGTCCTCTGTCTTCTGGCAGAGGGAAAAGGTTATGAAACCATGATTAAGTCAGACTATGAAAAATAAATCCTCTTAATTCCAAAAGCTACAAGCAGCATAAAACATTTTTATGATAGAGAAAGACAGATACTATACAATCTCACTTATATGTAGAACCTAAAACATACACTCTCATAGAAAAAGAGGCCAGACATGTTGTTACCAGAGGCAGAAGGTGGGAGGAATAATTAGAGGAAGGTGGCCAAAGGTACAAATTATCAGCTATAAGATAAATATTGGGCTGGCCAAAATTGTCATTCGGATTTTTCTGTAACATCTTATGAAAAAACCCAGACAACCTTTTTGGCAAACCCAATAAATACTAGAGATATAACGTACAACATGATAACAATAATTAACAGCGCTGTATGGTATTTAGGAAAGTTGTTAAGAGAGTAAATTGTGAGGTCTCATCACAAGGAGAAAAAAATGTTTATCTTTTGTTCTTGTCTTCTTTCTTTTCATTATATCTGTATGAGATAATGTGAGCTGAGCCTATTTCTATAGTCATTTTGCAATATATGTAAATCAAACCATCAAGCTGTATGCCTTAAACTTGGCCAGTGATGTATGTCAATTTTTTCTCAGTAAAACTGGAAAAACATGAGAAAATGTGAAGTGGAAAAAGATTCAAAACCATACATGTGCTATGAATGATGCTATTTGAGAAAAAAAAATGAAGGAAAAGTAGTTCCCATTTGTGTATAATTACCCCATCCCAGTTGCTGTGCCTAGATATGCTTTTTAAAATACATCTTCCTAATCCTTCATGTCTCCCTAATCCTAAGCCCTATGAGGAAGATGCCATTTTCTGCTTTTTATGAAACCAGGAAATAGAGACACAGAGCTCAAAGTTGCAAAGGTAGGAGGTAGTTACTGCAAATCCCATATTGTTAGCAGCTTTAGTTATATTGCATCTCCTATGTAAACCCAGGGGGAAAACTGGAAGGGAAGATACCAACGTGAGTACTATGCTGAATGATAATTTTATAGATGAGTACTTTTATTTCCAAGCGTCTGTTATGTTGTGACAGTGTTTATACAAATAGATTTTTTAAACGTATTACATTTTATCATTTGAAATGGCTGATATTTCCATTCAGACATCAGTTGAATCATCTGCCATTTATGTAGAAATGGGGTAAGCTTATTCTAAGATGATAAAGGGCATGGTTCCCAAATATGGAGCTGCTAGTATTGATTTGACTGGCTGGTCATTAATTTGAGATCTTTGCTCTTTTCTTAATATAGATCTTTACAGCTATTAAATGTAATAGCTCTGATGCAAAGAGCTGACTCATTTGAAAAGACCCTGATGTTGGGAAAGATTGAAGGCAAGAGGAGAAGGGGACGACAGAGGATAAGATGGTTAGATGGCATCACCGACTCAATGGACATGAGTTTGGGTAAACTCCGGGAGTTGGTGATGGACAGGGAGGCCTGGCGTGCTGCGGTTCATGGGGTTGCAAAGAGTCGGACACGACTGAGTGACTGAACTGATCTAAACAGCTATTAATTTCCTCTAAACACTGCTTTTGCTGCATGCCACAGTTTGGTGTCTGTTATTTTCATTTTCAATTGTCTCAAAGTGTTTTCTAATTTCTCTTGTGATTTCTTCTTTGACTCATTGGTTATTTAAGAGTGTGTTGTTTAAGTTGTACACCTTGTGAATGTCCCAAATTTCCTTCTGTTCTTGACTTCTAATTTCATTCCACTGTAGTCTGAGAACATATTTGCCATGATCTCAGTCCTTTCAAATTTATAAAGAGTTGTTTTAAGGCCTAACATGAAACAAGCCTTGGACATTATGTCACATGTGTGCCTAAAAAGAATATGTACTCTGATGTTGTTGAGGGGAGTGTTCCACTAGTTAGTTTATAGCATTACTCACATTTTCTGTTTCTGCTATAGACTGAATGTCTGTGTCCTCTTGCCCCAAATTCATATTTTGAAGACTAATCCACTGTATGATATTAGGAGATGAGAACTTTGGGAGGTGAAAAAGTCATGAGGGTGGAGCCCTCATGAATGGAATTAGCGTCCTTATGAAAGAAACCGCAGAAAGCTTCCTTGCCCCTTCAGCTGTGTGAGAACGCAGGGAGATGGCCATCTATGAAACAGAAAGCAGGTTCTCACCAGATACCAAATCTGCTAGTGCCTTGATCTTGGACTTCCCACTCTCTAGAACTGTGAGAAATGAATTTCTCTTGTTTATAAAGCACCCAGTCTATGGTCTTCTTATATACCAGCCCAAACAAATTTCCTGAGACAATTTCCTTGTTGATCTTCTGTCTAGTTGTTCTATCCATTGTTGAAAGTGGAGTACTGAAGTTGCCTGCTGTTATTGTTCAGTTGTCTGTTTCTCCCTTCAATTCTGTTAGTTTTTGTTTCACGTATTTTGTGGGTCTGTTGTTAAGTGATAAACACACTTCATCAAGTGTCTGAGTACATCAATTTGCCCTTCTGCCAACACTCTCAGAATGGGCCTCTGAATCAGCAAGAATAACTGTGGTATGTAATGCTTAACATTTAGGAGTAATGAACGCCTTATGTTCTCCTCGAGCAGAGATGGCATCTTTCCGGATGACTGGTTGGTGAATATGTCTTATCTGGACATAGATGTTCTTTGAAAAATAAATCCAAATAACTCTTGAAAATTAAATGATTTTCTTCTGGATTTACATATTTTTCTCCCCCTTTGAGGAAAATGAGCCAATCTTGACATTTTTCCTAATTGTTTTCAGTTTCCCAGAGGAATAAAATTAGAATCAATAAAGTCAAATTTCTGATACCTTTACTGATTGTGGCCAACAATGTTACCTTCAGTCCTTGACAGAAAAGCTAGTCTTGCTTTTAAGTAGTAGTCTCCCAGAGAGTGCATGGACCTGGAAAGTCTGTAAGAACACATTTCTACAGATTTGCTGTGGTCAGGGCACCAGTAATGAGGCATGTGTGCTCAAGATGTATCCAGTGTGCCCCGGCCTATGAAAAGCTATATCCTAGCATAATAAGATTAAAAAAATAAAATGAATAGTCTGATAAGGATTGTGACAGCATAAACAGGTGATGCCAGAGTTGCCACAAAGTACTTGATAGAGAAGGCATGCTTCCCCAACAGGGCACATGATAATGGCTCTTTTCAAAACTACAAACTCTAGAATCAAGGCTGGTTGGTCAATGTTGGGTACAGGATAGAGACCAGCTTGACACCATGGGGCTGGATATGGGTGTGCAGGAGTTACAGATCATTCCAATTCACTCTCACTTACTGCCCTACAGCAGTGTTTCTTAAAGTATGGTCCAGTGCCCGCTGGGTGACTTTAAAAGACTCTCTGATTCCCAAATGCAAGTGCTTCCCTCAGTTCAGGCCAACTTCCATGGTGGCTCAGATGGTAAAGAGTCTGCCTGCAGTGCGGGAGACCAGGGTTCGATCCCTGGGTCAGGAAAATGCATGGCCAAAAGCTAAGTGGGTTATTAAGAATCACTAAAATTTTGCATTTTTCTAAATCCCTGGTTTTGTCTGCTGTCATCAGATCTGGCTGTCACACACCACATGGCCACGCTGCAATGTCCAACACAGAGAGGAGGAGTTCCTGCTACTTCAGAAGGACAATTTATTTCTAGTGCTTCATGGCTCCCAGGGCTTTCAATTGCTGCTATCTTTGTGTTCATTAACATAATTGTAGAACTCTTCTTAGGGTTTATCTTTGTTAATCATTCTTCTCCTAATTGCTACATTGCCACTACTTTGATACTTATTTTGTTCCTCTCTAATTCTTTGTTATCACTGAGTTCTTTAACTGCTGGAAAAAGAGAAGAGATGATGTGGGTGGGCTGTAGGATCTTGTTTTGCTCTGCCCTGAAAGTCTAAGAAGTATTGCCCTAGAAGAACTCTTTGGTCTCAGCAGGCTGGTCCACTAATGATGCTCTGGACAACTCCTACACTCAGAAATTATCTCTGAGCCTCTGTTTAAATCATTCCATTCCTACCACCTCCTTGAAGTTGTCCCTGATGCCAAATCATTGTGAGTCTCCCCCTCTCGTGAGTCATAACCTCACTTTATTCTACTGACTACTAGTCATAGGGGGTCATAAAGCCACGGGATATCTTGAATCACTGAGAGGCTATCTAATTCTTGAATGTTACCTATCTTTTGAAGTATTTTGTATTTATGTTTCCATTAAGATAAAAGTATCCTGAGAGCACTGACCAAGTTTGACATCTATTGATCTTCTAGAGCAGAATGAAGTGCCCACAGTACAGAAGCTAGTTACAGAGGTTCTTTACTGGGCTCCTGTGGTCTGATCTGAGGGTTGGGAGGGAGCAGAAGTGGACACAGAGTCTATTGGACAACAGCCCTTAGCAATCCTCCAGGTTCCCAGACCCTATTCGTGAAGTCTGAAGTGGCATCTGCTTCAGCTACAAACAGACAGGCTAACAGTGGCTTTTGACAGTGGACGTGGGGTTGGAGATTCCTGATCATGCAACAAACAAGTAGGTATGTGAGCATGAGAGGGCCCTTGGTTTTCAGGCATTGCTGCTGCTCCTTTCTCTTCATCTAACTCCTGGGCTTGCTTAAATCACCCTCTGGCCACCTTGAATAGCAGCCAGGAGACTCCTGAGAGGTACAGGAATGAATACCTGCCTTCCCCTGCCCCAGCGTAGGTTAGGGCCCCATTTGGGATTCTCCTGTCTTTCTTGGTCTTGACAGTATGTGCTGTCCCTTTGTTTCCTGGTTCTGGTGCCTGAGGAGGTTCAGGGCTAAGTCCTTTGCCATAAGCTGTGATTCAGTTCAGTTCAGTCGCTCAGTTGTGTCCAACTCTTTGCGACCCCATGAATTGCAGCACGCCAGGCCTCCCTGCCCATCACCAACTCCCGGAGTTCACTCAGACTCACGTGCATCGAGTCAGTGATGCCATGCAGCCATCTCATCCTCTGTCGTCCCCTTCTCCTCCTGCCCCCAATCCCTCCCAGCATCAGAGTCTTTTCCAGTGAGTCAACTCTTCGCATGAGGTGGCCAAAGGACTGGAGTTTAAGCTTTAGCATCAGTCCTTCCAAAGAAATCCCAGGGCTGATCTCCTTCAGAATGGACTGGTTGGATCTCCTTGCAGTCCAAGGGACTCTCAAGAGTCTTCTCCAACACCACAGTTCAAAAGCATCAATTCTTTGGTGCTCAGCCTTCTTCACAGTCCAACTCTCACATCCGTACATGACCACTGGAAAAACCATAGCCTTGACTAGACAAATCTTTGTTGGCAAAGTAATGTCTCTGCTTTTGAATATGCTATCTAGGTTGGTCATAACTTTCCTTCCAAGGAGTAAGTGTCTTTTAATTTCATGGCTGCAGTCACCATCTGCAGTGATTTTGGAGCCCCAAAAGTAAAGTCTGACACTGTTTCCACTGTTTCCCCATGTATTTTCCATGAAGTGATGGGACCAGATGCCATGATCTTCGTTTTCTGAATATTGAGCTTTAAGCCAACTTTTTCACTCTCCACTTTCACTTTCATCAGGAGGCTTTTGAGTTCCTCTTCACTTTCTGCCATAAGGGTGGTGTCATCTGCATATCTGAGGTTATTGATATTTCTCCCGGCAATCTTGATTCCAGCTTGTGCTTCTTCCAGCCCAGCGTTTCTCATGATGTACTCTGCATATAAGTTAAATAAGCAGGGTGACAATATACAGCCTTGACGTACTCCTTTTCCTATTTGGAACCAGTCTGTTGTTCCATGTCCAGTTCTAACTGTTGCTTCCTGACCTGCATACAGGTTTCTCAAGAGGCAGGTCAGGTGGTCTGGTATTCCCATCTCTTTCAGAATTTTCCACAGTTTATTGTGATCCACAGAGTCAAAGGCTTTGGCATAGTCAATAAAGCAGAAATAGATGTTTTTCTGGAACTCTCTTGCTTTTTCCTTGATCCAGCGGATGTTGGCAATTTGATCTTTGGTTCCTCTGCCTTTTCTAAAACCAGCTTGAACATCAGGAAGTTTACGGTTCACGTATTGCTGAAGCCTGACTTGAGAATTTTGAGCATTACTTTACTAGCATGTGAGATGAGTGCAACTGTGCGGTCGTTAGAGCATTCTTTGGCATTGCCTTTCTTTGGGATTGGAATGAAAACTGACCTTTTCCAGTCCTGTGGCCACTGCTGAGTTTTCCAAATTTGCTGGCATATTGTGCAGCACTTTCACAGCATCATCTTTCAGGATTTGAAATAGCTCAACTGGAATTCCATCACCTCCACTAGCTTTGTTCGTAGTGATGCTTTCTAAGGCCCACTTGACTTCACATTCCGGGATGTCTGGCTCTAGATGAGTGATCACACCATCATGATTGTCTGGGTCATGAAGCTCTTTTTAGTACAGTTCTTCTGTGTATTCTTGCCACTTATTCTTATTATCTTCTGCTTCTGTTAGGTCCATACCATTTCTGTCCTTTATTGAGCCCATCTTTGCATGAAATGTTCCCTTGGTATCTCTAATTTTCTTGAAGAGATCTCTAGTCTTTCCCATTCTGTTATTTTCCTCTGTTTCTTTGCATTGATCACTGAGGTTGATCGCTAAATGGCTAGTCACTGGCCTTTATGATCCTTATCCAAAGTGTTTTTTATCTATATTCATGAATAATTCTAGCCATGACACAGGACATGGAAAGAGTCTGAAATCTCACTAAAAGAAGTGCTGATCTTAGCTAGAAGGAGGTGCTCCTCTGTCTTATGTCTAGAGTATTATAATAGTTACACCCTAGACTTTGAGCCTTGTGGTTTTCATAGCTTGGCTGTTGTTGTTTTAGTCACTCAGTCGTGTCCAACTCTTTGCAACCCCATGGACTGTAGCACACCAGGTTCGTCTGTCCATGGGATTTCCCAGGCAAGAATACTAGTGTGGGTTGCCATTTTCTTCACCAGGGAATCTTCCAGACCCAAGGATCAAACCCTTATCTCCTGCAGTGGTAGGCAGATTCTTTACCACTGAGCCACCTGGGAAGCCCTCATAGTTTGGTACTGTGGACTTACTCAGTTTTCAGACAATGGCCTGTTTGATTAAATCACTGAACAATAATACACAGGGTAGGTGATGAATGGGTGGCCCAAAAAGGAGGAAATCACATCCAACCAGTGAGGAGCTAGATGATGGCTGGTCCAGGGTATTTACTGCTTATGATTCCAGCTAATCAATCAATGTTAAGAAATCCTCTCCCTCTGTGACCATAAACCATGGCCATGGAAGTCTCAAAATCTGACAGATTTGCAGAAGAATTGATGCATCAAAATCAAAACAGCTTACTACCTCTCCTACAAAAATAAAGATCACTCCTTGGCTCAAAACAGTGACTGTCTTCATCAGGAATTCAGATCAACTACCTGGACAATTTAAGTTTTTATATTCCTGTAGAGTAAGGACAAATGGGCTTCTCTGAGTGATTTTGCATTATTAGAATTTTTTCAGGAGGGAAGAATCATTAAAGTCTTCTCTGAGATAATGAAGTAACAAAAAATGTATTCTGGCTATTGTGGTACCATTTTGATATTTTATTGAGTTGCTATTGTTCTCCATTACCATAACCACAGATTCAAGTCTACAGAATCAGTCTCACTGCTGAATAACACCACAGGATCCTCTCTGAACTAATTTTAAAACATTCCTTTGAATCTTCAAAACCAAATCCTTCTGCAACTGGAACTGGGGTTAAATTTAGGTCAACAAGAATTTCTTAAAGGCAAAAAACCCTTTAAAGTTTGCATTAAAAATTCATGTGTCTAACTGAACAGACTTAGTTGGGTGATGATAATAAATATTACCGAAAGTTCATTTCACTTCTGGGGGCTTTCTCACAAGAAACTTCTGTTGCCTCATTCCATACATACTGGAATATTTCATCTCAGCTTGGCAACACAAGCAGTACTGAGTACAATGACACGCAGTCATCAGTTCATTTCATCCTGTCGTAATGGATACCGAGTGTGTATGGCTTCAGATCAGTTCCTGCTTATGTCACTTTCTCCTCATCCAGGTTCCTGGATTCACTCTGTGGTCATAGAATCTATTGTGTTTTGTTCTCACTCCTTTATTCTTTCATATAACTATGCTCAAAACACTGGATACTGTTCTGTTCTTTTGACTTGAAACAGCTCCTCTCTCTCCACTATAACGGAACCTTATCAGCAGAAGTTACTTGTAAATGCCCTGGCAAGTCCACATCAGTGTGACACAAGTAGCATGGCCATCGTCACGTGTGGGACTGTCTCACTAAGAAGGTGACTAGGAAGGGGAAGGCAGGCCAACATCCTCAGTGGCCGTCTGACTGGTCTGGGAATAAGACAGGCCCCAAAGCTTTGTTTACATACCGGAAAACCTTTGTGCCAGAAGCTCTGGTCTAACGTGAGAGTGCCAATACTTAGTAAACACTTCTGGAATTCCAGACTTCTTCTGTGGAAGGGTTTCGTAAACCATTTTTATAGTGGTCTTTTTGAGACAAAGGAAATAGTTTTTCACTCACCTTTTTTCTTCCAACTACTGTTCAGCTTTGGGGACATACTTCAGTTCACTTTTAATGTTCTGGATCTCTGATAGGTTGACCGCAGGTCCTGGAAGTTTCTTAGCTCCTGGAATTGGCTTCTTCTCCTCGTCTGAAGTGGGAGGAGCACCCTAAAGAAAAAAAGAGAAAAATTTAGCTCACTGAAAAAGACATATGGTCTCTCTGGGTCATGGACATGAAGCCGAAAAAAGGCAAAAATAACATCAGTGTAATTCTAGCAGACTGACTTTTTCTTGTGCTGTTGTGATCCCCTCAGAGTTTCAAGAAGATCTCATGCAATTTATGGAGGAATAAAGCTGGAAGAAAAACACAAGTAATTTCCACATGACTTAGAAAACACAAGAGTACTGTGTCTGATACAGTGTCTGATAACTCTTAAAAATTAGCACTAGTGAAAAGGATTTATGTTTCCAAGAGAAGTGTCTTACAAAACCAAATTTAATCTAGTGGGAAAGAAACCACCTTGCTGGAGAAAATTGAAGGCAGAAGGAGAAGAGGGTGACAGAGGATGAGATGGTTGGATGGCATCACCAATTCAATGTACATGAACTTGGGCAAACTCTGGGAGATGCTGAGGGACAGGGAAGCCTGGTGTGCTGCAGTCCATGGGGTCGCAAAGAGTCAGACATGACTGAGCAACTGAACAACAACAAAGAATCCACCTGCCAATGCAGGAGACATGATAGACTCAGGTTCAATCGCTGGGTCAGGAAGAGGAGGAAATTTCCCCTGGAGGAGGAAATGGCAACCCACTCCGGTATTCTTGCCTGGAGAATCTCATGGATAGAGGAGCCTGGTGGGCTACAATCCATAGGGTCACAAAGAGTCAGATACAACTGAGCCACTGAGCCTGCAGGCACGTGCATGCGTGCGTGCACGCGCACACACACACACACACACACACACACACACACACATCATAATATCATAAGAGGCCTTAAAGGCAGAGTTTGTAGACTGTTAGTACACAGCCACCTCTAACAATGACTTGGTCCAGGAGTTTTCTGTTTTTTCGTTTGGGGCATATTGGCTGCCAGCCTTGGTTCCAATGATGTTTCTGGGGTACAGAAACAAACAAACTGACATAAACAAAGCCTCTTTATATCTGGATGGGAGAGGATGCAGCAGCAGAGGAGGGCTCTCCCCTCCTACTTTGGAAAGTATTTTAGGTTTTCTGTTTTTCTGTTGTGGCTTTAGAGCAGGAGCACATTCTATACTTGTTTTGGTGGCTCCTCCAACTACTGGTAGGGGCTTCCCTGATAGCTCAGTTAGTAAAGAATCCGCCAGCAATGCAGGGGACCCCGATTCAATTCCTGGGTCGGGAAGATCCACTGGCGAAGGGATAGGCTACCCACTCCAGTATTCTTGGGCTTCCCTTGTGGCTCTGCAATGTGGGAGACCTGGGTTCGATTCCTCGGTTGGGAAGATCCCCTGGAGAAGGGAAAAGCTACCCACTCCAGTATTCTGGCCTAGAGAATTCCATGTACTGTATAGTCCATGGGATCGTGAAGAGTCGGACACTACAGAGCGACTTTCACCAGTTACTGGTACAGAAGCGCACAAGCACACTTGTGGATAGCTGTTTTGCTGATTAATCCTGAAAATGTCCCATAGTGACAAATCTATGCCTCTATGTACATACACCAAACACACAGATTAACAGGGGCTGTAAAACAGTAAGATCCATTGCTGTTCGTGGCTCCTAGGACCCCAGCTAAGTAGTGCAGATGGTTGCTGGATAGCTCCTTCCTCCTATTTGCTAGCGGTGAGGTGCCTAGTCTCCGGGGCCCTGGACTGGAGGTGCTGGAGGAACATTTGATCTCTGTGGCAGCCACAAGAGCACGCCTCTCGGATCAGTTTCCTGCAGGGAGGATAATTGAATGACAGCCCCAGCTGCTTTGCCCTGAGACACGCCTAGCACCATGCTGACGTCACACTTCCCACGGCTGCTCGTGGCCAATGGCTGAGCGTCATAGGATCCGAAGGCGGGCTTGCTTCTGGGAGACCTGGGCCTCCTCTGGGAAGGACTCGAGAATTTTCCTGAGAACAGCACTGTTGTCTAGGTCACTTCAGCCCCACTCTCCGCTCCATGATCCTTCATCTGCATCACGGTCTCATGTTTCCTGACAAGTGTTTTCCCCAGTAAATACTTTGCCCGTCGAATCTCCTCTTTGGGTCTGCTGTTTGGAGGCCCAGACTAACATAGGCTCTCTGTGAGACTGGCAGAGCTCCACCTGCTGGGCCAGCAACTGAGTGAACCGGTTCAGTTATGGGAAAAAGAATAAGAAAGAGCACGCTTGTCTCAGGTTCAAGCCCTGTGCTGTACGTGTGCCAGCCAGTCCTGTACGTGTGCCAGCCAGTCCTGTAACTCGGGTAGTAAAGCCCAGGCTGTGCTTTAGCCCCCATCGGGCTCCTACATCTAGTTCTCGAGTTGTATGAACCCTAAAGGGAAAGGGAAGAAAGTTTCCCAGACTTCAACCACTTACGTGGTGCATGTACAGAAACGCTTTTAAATTGTTTATTTAAAGGGCTGAGTAGAAATATAAAATAGTGAGTTGCTTGTCTTCTCCTATAGGCTAGTGGTTTTTCCTCGGGTCATTTTCTTAGATTCTGGCACAGTGCTAATGAAATAGCTAACATGTCACCCACACGAAATGATAGAGTCATGCAATGTCAACTCTACCTTTGTAAATACCCACAGAATGTTGTTTCCCTGAGTCACTGTACAGAGCCATAGGCTCAGCTTCTTTGCATCCTTTGCACACATTCATCATTTATAAACGCAGATTTAGAAGCAGTAGGTAAAACTGTTAAAGCTCCACCTAGAGGACAAGGTATTCTGAAACCTTCTTCATTAGGCTTTTGAAAAGAAATTTTTAGCAAGGCTGTAAGGTGTTCTTTTTAGAAAATATATGTGTAGTGGTGAGATGAAAAATGTTTCCTCACTTATAAACATTCCCATGGTTGTTAGGTGGATAGAGCTTAATACAGAAACATGAAAGAGAAAAAATATTTCTAATTCCTTCTGTTAAGTTCTCGGATGAGTCACAGTCACTTTATAATTTCAAAATGTGCTATATTACCACAATTAACACCTAAAGCCGATGTGTGCAGTTATGTGTCTGTATGCAAAGATTTATTGTGTGAACATACACAGTTAAAGGATGAAAATATTGGACATTAGGCATTTTCCTGGAAATTTATTAAAACCTCAGTGCACTGTGATTTTTATTTATCAAGGTAAAACTTTTAGCTCTTGATTTGGTAGGGTCACAAATAATGGAAAGTTATAAGTGGATATATTTAAGAAGTAGGTTTTAAGACATTGACTCAGGAAGGGGTTAGTGGTGGTACATACTCTTAGTTGAATCTTCTCTCATCTTTTAAAAAATAATGCGAATCAGATTCCATTTTTTTCTATGAATTTGTTACCATAAGAATTATAATACATTAAGGCATGAACAAGCAGGGTCCAGATGGCGCCATTTGGCTGAGTACACTCTCTTTTCTTTTTTAAGTAGATATTTGAATTGAGAAAGAACATGGAGGACACTCTTTGGTTTTAGATAAAACTTCAGAGACAGCTTATCAACCCCCAGGCCAGTCCCAGTTTCAGGAATGGCTATTGTCAAGCAGAAATGTCCCTTTTGGGGGTGACAGAGTATTTGTAAAATTGAGCAAAATGATTAACCATTTTCCAGCTATCTCACCTTCCTCTTCCTTTTTACTGCCAAGTGCCCTGAGTTTTCCCCTAAATTCTCTTTTGTACAACAGTACAGCCTGATATGCTCATTATGCTCAACCATTGAAGACTGAAAAATAACAGCAAGCACACTACTAACACATTCAATCCTCACATCAATCTTCAATCCACAACCATTATTATCCCTGCTCTGCAGTTGAGGAAACTGAGGCACAAAACTGGGGGGAGGGGTAAGAAACTTGCCCATGGCCTTACAGCTAGGAAGTAGTGAGACCAGAATTCAATAGTGTGTTTGCATCATGTAAAGGGACCAGGTGGAGTGGGAAATAATGAACAGAAAATCCCTATGTGCTATTTTGTGGCTTGATAATGATGGAATTTGAGTCAAAAGTAAGATTTGGGAGACAGAGTAGGGGCTTGTCAGTATCCTTCAAATCACTTTAATCAAGCAACTGCATTGTCTTAGGCAAAAGACCAGCCCAGCTTCTTAAGATCTGGTTGTAAGGCTTCTGTGTCGGGCACACGCCAAGTTCTGGCTGGGCTGAGCAGATGGAGAGCACGCTCCAGCTCTGCGAGCAGAGCAAGGGCTCACAGAGACCTTAGGTGGGTGGGAGGCCCAGCCAGAGCTCACAGGCCTTGTCACATGAGACATCCTGGCTTCCTGCTAGGGTCCCTCCTCTTCTTCACATCTGAGGTAGTGACAGGATTGAGATGGGGGAGTTCCTGGCTGTGACAGAGGTGGCCTGTTCTGTTCAGGGATAGTATATTATGTCCTCGACTCTAGACAGTAGTTATCTTAATGCAAAGCTAGGCAATGAATCCCAAATCTAAGAAAGTGAGCAATTCCAAGGTTTTAAACTGGATAGTAATAGAAAAGCGGGGCAGTACAGGTTAGTTGAATTCAGATTCCATTATCCCATTCAAACTATGTGACAAGAGGTGGCTCAAGCCTTGCAGCCAAGCCAAGCACCTAACTTTCCCCCTGCAATACTGTTTTCATGAGAACCTTACTCCAACATTCAGCCCAGATACCGCCCCTCCCGAAGATCCCACGAGCTCTTACAATAAAGGATACCACCCTTCACCAGCCTCCTGATCCATGAGCCCCACGAAAAAGATGTAGCTCAACTCAGGAAACATTCCTGGGGTCTCCAGATCTCTGGGGATACCTCGCTTCCTCTATCCCACAAAGCATGTCGGTTGGCCTTTTGTTTATGTGGTTGGTCATAAAATAGGTTTTCACAACCCAGGCTGTTATTAGGCTTTAGCTATTTTGGAATGTGCTGGAACCATCAGACTGGAAACAAGGCAAGAGTAAAAGCAGATTTCCTAACTGGGACACTCGTGTGGAGAGAGTACCAGCTGTAAAGAAGTGAGGGCCATGTCTACCACAGAGGAAGATGAGGGGCAAGCCTCCAAAACAACCATCATATCAGTCAGTTTAGTGAGAAAAGAGAGTCAAGCTACCTTGCAACTGTTTGCCAGACACAGTGACAGACACAGCTTAGGAGGAAGCACAGGAAGAAAACCGAATTAATTAAGAAATTAAGAAAAACAGATGAATGGAGATGTGGGGAAAATGCCTTTCTGCTTTCCCTTCCACCTCCCTGGGCTATTTTCTTACAACATGCAAAATAATAGGCCCAGGAGTCCTTCATAAAAATTGGATAATTCAGTCAGTCAGTGAACAGTCATTTACTGAATACCTGCTAGTTTATGCCATGTCCATTATATCACTGACTCTTTCCTTACAGAGACCCTTGGAGAAATGGGGGGATCGTATTTTGCAAACAGAGGTTCAAAAGGAGAGTTCATGATCATGAGCTAACTGGTGGCCAGATTAGCAGCAGCAGAACTTGAAATTATCTACCATTAAATCAGAGTAGGGCTGGATCTTTTCAGCTTTTATGTTCAAAATGTTACTCATCAAGGGTGACTGAAATTCCAGAACTTGGTGATGTCACTCAAAGATTCTATCTCCTTTCAAAAATTATCTTTCTCTTTATAGGGGGCTGGAACCACTAACTTAGGACCACATCAGTAATTATTTATGAGAAAGCAAAAGGTTAGATGCAGGACAACCAAAGTTTTATTAGGAAATTTTGAAATGCTGATTCTTTTGGACCAAATACCAGAAAGGTCATCTACAAAGTTTAAAGAAGTCTTTTCACCTTTTAAAAAACAAATACAGTTTGCAGTGCCCTGTGACTTTATTTATTGCTCCAAGACCTTAACTTTTTTTTTCAGACTCAGACCTTCCAAGTTTCATCAGCAAAGTCACAATTGAGGAAAAATATAAACATTTGGATGGGGAACTAGTCTCTATTTTTTGTACCCATGATGAATTTTAGCCCCCATTTTAGAAGACTGGGTATTTGAATTTGGAGGAAAGGTAAAGAATTAGAGGGAGGGGGAAAATCCAGAAATTGATAGACTCCCTTGCAAGTTTCTCTTTTCAAAGGAAATATCCAGGGATTGGGGCTTTCTGTTTGAATCTGCAAGTAATTTAATGTGCTTATTACCTGCGTTCCCACTGGGGTTCATCGCTCATCAGAAGCTGTACTAAGTGTATCCTGCTCGATTCAGTAAAAGCTTGGAGTGAAAACTTACCAAGCTCGTGACTACTACTGAATCAAGAGCATCTGAGAGGTTCCACTTCCCCCTACATATACACATACACAGACACAAACACACACACACACACATAGCAGACACACAAGCTGATATAGACAATGAATAAATAAACTAGATGCCAAACTCAGCATCTTCAAGTACCTGGGCCAGGCACTTAGAGTCAGCTGAAGGGAAGTGAGGGGCAGTGTGTTTCAATGGCTGACTGAGCAAGAAAGCCAAAGAAATGTGTGTTCTATGTGATGACTCCTTGACCCACATCCACTTGTGCCCTCCTCGTCCTGGAAAGCTGGCCCTCGCCTTGCCTCTGGGCCCTGTCTAGTCAGGATATTGGAGGAGGAAGATGGTGCTGAGTTCTACCAGCTCAGTTTTCCTCACCTCCTCCATCTCCGGAGTACATTCTTTTCTTCTAGGGGGTTGCCCAGCTCCTGGCCGAAAGGCTCCCATTGGAATATTGATATTTGCCTAAAAGAGAAAGCAGGGAAGATTTAGCTTAAGAGAAGTAAAAAAAAAAAGGCAATAACATTCTGAGACAGTAATCATTGTCAGGCAAAACAAATCTGAAAAGTACATCTTTAAAGCTTTTCACCTCAAGAAAATTGCCATAATGACAGTACAAAACTATGCAAAGGATAATTTGACTTCCATTTATTTCACATTTGTGGTACTCATCCTTAGGTCTGTGCAGTGATTTCACAGCTCCCTACTGGCTGAAAGAATTGGAAGACAGTTTGTTCTGGCTGTTGCCCTCCTGGTGCTTAATATTTTCTGCTCTCTGGGATGAGGAAGGAACACATAATTCTAGGAGAGGAGGCAATGGCATTTGCACAAACCATCCCACACCTTAGTCCTCCTTCAGCTTCCTTCAGATTTACCGCAGGAGGAGGGCAATGATAACTCCTAAACCGCCTCTTCCTTCCCGTAACGTCCTATGGCTATTCTCACACTTCCTTAGGTCTCTGTAATTGACACTCTTTTACCTTCTCCCTGACGCACCACTGTGTGGATCAGTGCATGAGGAAAGTGCTGGAAAGTCAAGTTCATTCGTACCACAGTTCATAGATTCTTCTCCTTCAAGATGACATACTAATTTCCATCCATTAGTAAAAATAAAAAACTTTCTAGAACACACTAAATATGCTAAACATTAAATTATGTAAGGAAAATAAATGACACAGTAATTCAGACTTGGGAAAGAGAATATGTAAATTTGAATTTTGTGCATATTTCATCTGTTATCAAAAGGCAAGAATGTTTAATGCAGACCAAAAACATTTTCACCCAGGAGTATCATTCATATAAAACAAGCATTAAGACTTTTCTTTAAGGCAGAATGTATTCTTTTTCACTTGAGATAAAAGTGTTGCCTTATGAGTAATTGGATATGTGGGCTTGAAAAATTGAAGTTGCACTTTGGTGTTATGAATGAAAATGATGCCTGAGCAAAGGGAGCAAAATATTTTGTTACCTTATGACTCAATTTAGACAATTTTGGTACCACAGCAAACGGAATCATTAGGAAGTGTATTTGAAACTGCCTGATATGAGTTCTGTTGCCAGGGGAATGTTTAACTCAAGACACAGAAAGTATCTGGTGTCCATGTTCATGCAACATGGAGGATCTATGTCCTGTTCTGTGTGACTTTTTCCACAGAGGCTTTAAAACTTTTTTCCCTACTAGAATAAGGCTGATCCCACAGAAAAGAAACAGATTAAAAAGTGTTTGTGGTACGTATCCAGGGAGGTCCATCACCTTTCCTAGGGCAAAAACATGCCAAGAAGTGTTTGGGGTCAGTATGTATCATATATGTTCAAATATAATCACAACACAATTTTAGAGGGAAGCATTTTGCAAATACTAAGGCTGAACCTTCTATGCTATTTCTCTGCTTACTGGAAGCATCAGGTGACCTTAAGAAGGGAGGAGGGGGAGCATAAGACAAGGGGGAAAGTATGTCTTATATGGTGGCAAATACTGTAGCATACTTCATGAATTCCAAAATGCACCTCTTTTAATATCTCTGAAATCAGAGTGCCTTACAGACAGTGGTATCTTAATTTTTAATAGGTGCATTGGTTTTATTTCTTAGCAAGACATAAAATACTGGTGTTTTACAATAGACAGTGTCTTAGATTGGTTGAAATATCATTAGGGTCCTGAAATAAGATCAAAACAATGTAAACAAGACTCACGGAGGATGATATATATTGAACCAATAACTTTCCATTACTACAGTTTGGGTGAAAGAGTTGATATAGGGATTATTTGGAAAAAAGTTAACTGGCTAAAAGTTTAATTAGATCACCACCATCCTTACCCATTTATTAAGCATTTACAGAGGGCATCTTCCTAATAGGAAGTTCAAGTTAGCATAATTGTTTCTGAAATATAAGATTAGTAAGCTAACCCATTTAATCAAGTGTGTATGCTTTACGGTAGGTTGTGGTTTTCAGTAATGGAACATGTAAAAATCATCCAGGATAATGTATTTAGTAAAGCACATGGTCAGGAAATACCACCTTTTCTTGCTCAAAGATTGAGTTTAGCAATGCATGTGGCCTCTCCATGGTCCATGGGTGGCCTATGGTAGAAAAAAAGAGCCCACTTCTAGGAGTGGCTACAGCTACTCTCTGCTTGGAAAAGTGACAAGTGCTCTGAGTCATATCTTCCCCATTTGTTTAATAAGAATATTAGGCTTCATTAGTGGTTTTCAAACCTCTTGTCCATGGAACCCTTCTTTTAAGTAAAGCATGGTGAGACTGTCTAAAATGCAGACCCAGTGGAGATGGACCTGCTCTGGCCAAGGTGATGGGGTGCCCAGATCCCACCTCCTTCCCCCAAGCCCTGGGCCATGAGCAGTTCCAAGGAACTTGGGGCCCAATCTGATAACCATTGGAAGGGATCATCCCTAAGTGGATGAGTATTGATGTACATTTAAAATGTTCACTCTGCCCATGGTTAAGATGTCTGTAATTTACTTTTAACCACTTTAGCATAGACAGTGTGATATTTTATATACACAGATTGGTTTAAACTGCAGTTGTAGGAAACACCATTGCTCTAACTGGGAGTTCATCTTCCTGGGGTGGTTAGGTAATAAAATATCACGAAGACCGCATTCTCCAGACTGCTGTTTCAAGTGTTTTCTGTTAGCCTCATCTCCACCAATGCCTGAGACTTTAATGTTTGCAGAAATGTCAAAAATAGGTGAGATAATGAAATGAGTGTTAGAAATGGCTTCTCTTGGTGAAGGTGAAGGAGGTTAAAATATATAGAGTGGTTAAAATATTTGAGAGAACTTTCCCACACTGCTGAACAGAGTGTAAGAATCTGATGCCTATAGCATGCATCATTAGATTCAGAGCTCAGAAGAGTGATCCCTACATGGGCCTGTCTCCAGCCATTGATAATGAGGAATTCCAGCTTACAGCTGCCAGCCTGGGGCAACAGGATCCCCACAGGAATCTTGTATGCAAACTGGCAGTCACTCAGAGCACTTAAAGGGACAAGAGGTGAGGCTTCGTCCGGCTCACAGACAGACTGTGCAGATGGTTTCTGCTTGTTTGCTAACAAATGTGTGTTAACAAAGTGGCAGAGTTGGGTTGGGACTAGCTTTCACCTTAACCTGGCGGTGATATTGTGGAACAGTGACTGCCTCTCCCCCCACCCCCACCAACTGCCATATTCACCCCAAACCCCAAGATTCAGCCTAGGTTGTTGCCACACTTTCATCCTTACCACAAACTTCTGAGGTTCAGACTGTCATCTTCATTTTATTCACAAAGAAATTGAGCCTCACAGAGGTTAGATGTCATAGTCAATGTCACACAACAGTTGAAGAAAAAGCCAAGATTCCAGATCCACATTCCCTGACCTTAGGGACAGACTTTTTCACTCTATCAAACTCCTCTCCAAATAGCTCTTTTCACTTGACCAAAGTTAACTCTAACCACTCTCACATTCACTAAACCAGCTCTAAAACTGCAAACTCACACCTTAAGAATGGCCTTGGAAAAGGGGCACAAAAATGGATAATTCTAGAATAGGTGTCAAAGGAACACTGAAAAATGAGCCATTAATTAACTGGCTTGATGCTTTTTCATCTTTAAGGCATCACTCAAAAAACCAGGAACCTAAATGGGTTTTTTGACAGGATCTACAGCAGCCTATGAACATGTCAAGTATCCAGTTGTTAATATACACACCAAGGGAATGCCGGCAGAGCACTTTGTAAATAATTAGAGATGATTCGTTAATATAATTGTAGGGTGGTGATATCTGAGTGACAAATTATAGACTAAATTAGAGCCATAGGAAAATTCCTTATAATTTGAATCTCACAGAAATGTATAGAGCTATAGCGCTCTGTTTTTATTCCATCAGTGGGAGAATTGTCATGTTCTTGTTTCTTTCCATGTCCTGCTCTGTTTGAACACAAACAGAATACCTTCTCAATGACTTGATTTTTCCATCTGCAAATTGAGCATCATATTCACTACTCAAAATGGGTTTGGAATATGAGCTACATTTTTATGAAAGAGTAAATAAACATAGAAATCAATGACCTTGGGTTGATATAAGGTTGGACTTCCTTCTTTATATAGATTCTGCATAAATGTAAAGGAAGTGGGCTTTTATTTTTCTTTTGTAACACATTCTCTAGCATTTTTTCCGTCCTTGAGATGCATTCATCTTAGATATTTTTAAATATGCCTCTGACACAGCAGACCCACTGCATCACTTTCCCAAGCTATACATAATTTGTTACATCCTCAAAGTCGGGAATGGAAAAAATCTACTAGATCATCTTTTGCCAGAACAGGATACAGTTCCCTGATAATAGACCTATCTGATGTGAAATGAATACTACACTTGATCTCACCAGGTGAAGAAAAGCTGAAAGAATTCCCCGTAAGTTAATTCCACCAGTCCCTTAATTATTTGTATTGTTCTCCTGCTTGGCTCTGGGCTTTGAGCCCGAGAATTCTATAAACAATATTCCCTCCAAAGCCACTCCTGTGTGACTTACAATGCAATGACATCTTTACCCAGTGGGCTGGGTTCTGATCGCTGCCAGCCACTGAGTACTGACAATCCCACTCCACTTTGCTTTCCAGAGCCATTGTCCTCTGATCTCCCCCTCCTTTTGGTCCCCACTCCATCTCTCTTTTTAGTGTTCAGGCTTTGGGAGTTTCCTCCCATTGCATATTTGTTTCAGATGACTCCCTGTGGGTTCTGGCTTTTATTTTCAGAAGTTTCCAGCAGCTCCTGCCAGAATCTATAGCATCCCCCATGCCTTTCTCCCATCCCGCATGTAGAAGAACCCCTACAGGGTTGCATTTTGCAGTATTTCTTCCTGCGCTTTCCTATTCTTACATCCTAGTCCTTCTCTGAATGGAGCAGGGTATGGCATTTTGAGATTTCTAGCATCTTCACAGAAGAATTTCAGAAAGAGATGTGTTTTACCTATATCTAACTAAAAACTAAGATTTCTTATTTAATGTATTAGCCCAAATTAGGAAGACAGACAGACAGACACACACACACACACATACATACACCATCTAAAATATATTCAACCCATTTTAAAATAAAATTCTGTATCACTGGAATACATAGCTTCTTTGTCTGTAGAGATTCTTGAAATGTGAAATGGATTCAGAATACACAAAACTTTCCCACTCAACACCGTTTTGAGAAACTCCCACTCAGCCCCAGTTCTTCACTCATGATGTTTCATATTGAAAGGTTTTTTCCCCCCTCTGTTCTCAACACTTTTTGTTCTCTTCAATAATTTCCTGAGTGACTCAACCGTAGTCTTGTCATCCAGGGAAAAGCAGATATCAAGAATGTACTGTACAGCTATTAAGATAATGTGTACAATTGGTTGGAGGTAGGTTATGTTTCTGATGTACTTGTGAATGTCAGCCTCAAAAAATGACATCTTTTTGTCAGTATATGGCTGTTTGCCTCATGTCACCAATATGGAGCCCTGGGCAGAGCAGCAAAGATCACCAGCTGGAAGTAGCTCTAGAGTCAAATTGCTCCATTTTAAGTTCTGGCTGCACTTCAAAGAAACCAGCATTGGAAATCATAAACAATGGATTACAGTGGTTTACCTAAGAAAGGAACAGTAGATCCAAGGTCAAAAGAAAAACGTGGTAGATGAAAGTTCGTTTTTTTCTCTTTTACAAATTTAAATAAAATAGTAAAGAAAGGTATGTATCATCATTATTATTTTTAGCTTTCATAAATGTATTTGATTAACTGACAAACCATGGGTGGTGATAGTCTTTTCCTTTGTATCAAGGACTGTCATATACCGGAAATCTTTTTTTAAACTCAAAATTGTAAATGGGATTAGAGTCCCTAACACCTGTCTGTAATTCTTTTTGTCGGGCTGTTTTCTTCTTCCATGGAGCCCTTATGCCCTGGGCAATGGAGAGTGGAAGAGCAATGGTAATGGATGGGGAAAGAAAAGAAGTACTAAAACTAGGGGCATCAAGATATTCTGTTCTACACATGGATTGGGTGACAATGGAAACTTCCCATGGTAAGAGGCCACACACCAACTAATGATGCAAGGCTCATATAATCATTCCTCTAAAATGTATGATAAAGAAGTTAGGTCTAGTTTCACAAGCAGCTTGATTAAATCAGTTAAGCAGAGCGGTGGGATTCAGTGGCCATGGTCATTTGTATTTCCAGACCACGGTTGTCACTGAGTCACTGTACTTTTCACTCCTAGCCGACTTACATGTAAGGTGACTTTAATCAGTGTAAACTGTTAGCTGCTTCTGCTGAAATGCTGATAGCCGTTCTGCATGTCAGTTTGAGGGCTTTAAAAGGGAGGATTCAGCATCTATAAAATGGTAATTCTCTCTCAAGTAGCCTTGGTCAGTATGATTACCCTTCAGATAGTCTGCTCCCACCCCTCCATCCTTATTCTGTGTGCCATGGTGGAGATGGTAAGCAATGAGACTGGACAGTTTTGCAGGGTGGTTCCTGACATGGGCTTTGGGATTAAGCAAGTTGGGTTCAGCTCCTGACTCTTCAACTCACGTGCTGTGTGATCCTGAGTGAGTGCTTTTGCTTCTCCAAACCTTTCATTATAATCCATGGAAATCCCATTGCATTGTGCCAAGTACATAGTAAACCCGGAAGAAACTGACTATTATAATCATCCTAATAATAAACCTTAGAAATTAGTCTCAAGAAGTTCATAGATCATATGGTAGTTCTATTTTTAGTTTTTTGAGGAACCTCCATACTGTCCTTTTAATAACTATCTGTAATGTTGAAATATCTGAAATATCTGTAATGTTGTCCTTTATGGTGTCTGTAATGGTCAAGATCAAATTGTGAAAGGTAATAGTTATTACTATTTTAAGCTAATAGGTTTTTCAGTGTTTTTGGGTAGTAATGATTAACCTGTAAGTGTGACTTCCAAACTGATTTAAGGCAGACTGGCATACAACAAAGGGATATAAGTAAATTCGACCAAAGTAAAAAGTTCGTAGACTGTTAGAGGCTGGACAGAGGCTTACAGGTCATTTAATGCAGCATCACTCCCACCCAGCCCCCATGCCCTTTGCAGCTCACGAGGACCATGGGGGCGTGAAGTCACAGAGCCCAGTTATGACTAGGATACAGGACTCTTTTCCGTTCAACCATGAAACTCTCAGATCTCGTGGGAAAGGACAATAATACTCTACTCACTTTGATCATCAATGGAGAAAAAGGGCCATTGATGACCCAGAGAACATTGGCTCTCAGTGGGCTGAGGCTCCAGGGAGGCCCCATGATACCTTCCAAAGGGGGTGTGTTCAGGAGGCAGGGGAAAGACAGGCATGTGCTACCAGTGGTCATTGTCACTTGGTCTCATTAGACTTAGTGAACAGATCGCTGATGGGGTTAGATTTCCTGGCAGCTCTAGCTTGCCCCACCACCTGTCATGTCACATTCTTTCATCTGAAAGTGTCAGATCCACGGTGCCTAGTGTGCTGAGGTTACCTTGGTTGCAACTCCATTCCCATCAACAGTGGGGTTTAAGAAGCAGACTACAGAGTACAAAACCAGGGTCAGCAAACGACAGCCCATGGGCCAAATCCATCCTGCCACCTGTTTTTGCAAAGAAATTTTCACTGACACATAGCTACCCCCATTCACTTGTATATTGCCTATGGCTGCCTTTGTGCTGTCACAGTAGAGTTGAGTAGTGCTACAGAGACCCAGTGATCTGTGAATCTTGAAGTATTCACTCTTTGGTTCTTTACAGAAGAGGTGGGCCAACATCCAGTCCAGAACCTTATCAGCTGCTTGGAAGACTAAGGCCCTCTCCAGGCTATGGAAGGATTAACTGATTTATTCAGGATATTTTTATGCCCCTGGCATAAATGAGATTTCATTAATACAGTTGAAAGAAATGTAGACTTAGATAGAATCTTCTTATAATTCAAACACAGTCTCTTCTTCAATGTGAATGTGAAAGACAACTATCCATGTCCTCTAAGGGTGGGTCTCAAGGGAGGAGATGGAAGCAGCTGAAGAGAAAGCAAGGCCATTCCATGCATTACTTGGATAATTAGAAGAACCATCTCTTAAGGACTTTGTGTGCTGTAAACCAGGCACTTGGCGTACATTATTTTGTGTATTCATTATAACAATCCCGTTCAGTAGTATGATTGTCCTTATTTTACAGAAGGATAAACTAAGGATAACTAAGGTCACAGAGTGAGTGAATGGCCAGGTAGAGATCTGTAACCATTTGGCCTCATGTTGTCTAAAGCACATAGGTACAGTAATTCAATTACCTATGCCTGACTGCTAGAAGTATGGTTGACAGTGGCTTCAACTTGCTCAATCCAGACAAAATAGAGATCTAGCCATTACTTCTAGAAGTTTGCACTGAAAAATACTATCCTACAAGATACTCATTTCAAAGGTCCAATATGTTTAAAAAGTATTGCATATATCACTGCCTTCTTGGAAATTACAAAGTTATTAGCAAGTTATGGACTCTGAGAAATCCTGCAGTAAGGATCCTATTCAACTTTGCTTAATGCAGTGTTTCCAAACACTTTTTCATGAAACTTTTTAATTAACAGCATCCCATAAAACAACTCTTCCAAGAGACACACTTTGGGAACCACATGATTACAATGATGATGATTGATAATAATGGCTAATATTTATTGAGCAGTTGCAATAAGCCATGGATTGACCTAGGCATTTACACATAGGGATTCATTTAACCCTCACAACAACCCTATGAGCTCACATGTGATGAATTCCCCACTTGACAGATGAGGAAACTGAGGCACAAAAAGGATGAAATAAGTTGCCCAGTCACATAGTCCTGGAGACCATGAGCCCCTCAAACTCCAGGATCAGGTTTCAATTCATCTTTGCATAGCTGACAGTTCGTATGGTGACTGGAACAAAGCATGCGCCCAGAATATGACAGCTGAACTGGATTAGAGATAAGAGCCTAATAAAAAGAAGTGGCTAGAGTGTGTTGAATAGAATATTTAAGATCTTTAGTATTTATACAACGAGGGCACTCCCTCATCAGTTGAGGTTTCTATTTGTTCTGCATAAGACCATACCCTAGATAATGTTCCTACAATAAAGCATTTTGTACTGTGTAAACATTTTCATATTTTATTTAATAGACCCTGCTTTAGGTTAATGTGAGATGATAGGAAAATATCAGATAGTGCAGATCCTATTTAACCACAAGAAATACAATTTCATTTGAAGGGGCATTAAATTAGGCTTTCTGTCTGGCATAAAATACATTGAAAGAGGTGATACCACATCCATAAGGAAGTACTGTATTGCCTTTGTTGGTAGAGTAGATGGATTTTTTAAATTTTTATTTTTATTTTTTAACACAAAAAACATTTTGTATTGGAGTAGAGCTGATTAGCAGTGTTGTGATAGTTTCAGGTGAACAGCGAAGGGACTCAGCCATACATATACACATATCCTAGATGGATTTTTTTAAAAATGCAGTATAACAACAGTTATTCTGAACAGTCAATGAGAGTTTGTTTAAATATTACAGACCTAAAAATATATCAAGGTCAAAATTAATAGATAGAATACTGATGAGTTTTCATTGTAGATTTGAGGGAGGCTAGGAAGCACTAGAAGAAAAATCAACACATTTTCAGCTGTAAAAGGAAAAGAAGAAAAGGCAGACTGAGAGACTATGTTTTTATGTTCTGCAAAATAAAAAGGAAATTTTATGTTTAGCACTTCAAGAGCTTCAAGTGCAGTGATTAAATGGTATTATTTTTTGTCACTTTAATGTAGAGCATAGAGCATTCCTGAATGATTATTATAATAACAGTTTGACCCTTAAGGAGGGCTTACTATACTGTTTTAAGCATCTTCTGCGTGCAGCCCAGATGTTTTAAGCATCACCAGGTGCAGCAGGTGAGTGCTGTTACCTTTTTACAGATGTGGAAACAGTACAAAATGGATTAAGGATTGAAGCTCCAATAATCTCTGGCTTCACAGCTTGTACCAGTAACAGCTATACACTCTGGGTAACACTGACAGTTCAAAGGCTCAAGGATGCCTATAGGCCTGGGAGGCAAAATGAAGTCCACTACCAGTGTCGGGTACATCAGAGACTCATCAGGTGTACACCAGAGGGCAAGCATGGCAATGCACAGTTGATTCCTGGCCAATAGGCCCTTCCTGGATGGTTTGTTCTGTGACAGGTTTTCTGAGGTTATTATACATCTTGCCACTTAAGGACCCCCTCCACTTAAGGCTATGCATTATCATGACAGGTAAAGATACATCCCTCCTCCCACTTCCACCACCTGTGTGTGCTAGGATCCTTCACCTCACAACCTGACCACATACATGTCCCTTCAACATACAGTCAGTTGCTTATGAACAGGTGTATGTGTGATTGTGCATCAGACTCCAAGTATTCAGGAGCTGCCATATGCTCTGCAGTATTCATGAAAGTCCAGGAAAAAAAAAAAAAGTTTAAAAGTTCCATTAGAGAAAGTACAGATAACTCCATTTTGATGGAAAGGAAAGATGGAATTTTACAATAAAGCATTGTGCCCAGCATCTCAGGGTGGGAGCCATTTGAGAGTTAAACACTGAGCTCTTAAGACAAATAACAAATTTCGTATTGAGTCAAAACAAATACTAAAAGCTTTCTCCGTAATTGTGTTTGGGCTCCAAAATGCCTGCTTCCCCCTCCCCTTATTGTAGGTGACACTTAAGTCTGTTGAAACAACCAAATAATTTGTTTGCTGGGAGGGCATGAGGAGACATAATAGAATACAGACTTTAAAAGATAAACGCCCAAGCCTTGGGAAGAACACCTGACAAGAAAAGGACGTTTTTCAAGAACCATGTATTCTAAACAGATGGGTTGACAAACTCAATTGGATCTAAAAATGAAAATGGTATTTTAAAATTTCTATCAATGAGCATATCAAAAACTTACACATCAAAAAACATATCAAAAACATGTGCACTACATTTTTGTAGAAGGCCATTTAATTCTCATTCATAAACTTTGAGTCCCTTACAATTATGCATATTTACACAGAAACAGCTTCTCCCTTCTCAGCTGTACATTACCAGCCTTTTTTCTTCCTGAATTGTACCTTATACAAGTCTTTCTTCTCTCTGTGAAGTTAATCATCAGGTGGGTGAACGATCACAGAAAGTCTGATTTATTAAGCAAACAGGCTGGAAGTTGCTGATGCGAACACGCAAATGTGTCTACTCACCTGGATGGCTCTGACATTGGAAACTGGCTGTTTCGACATACTGACGCAGTCTTATCCCTAAAAAAACAAGTAAGAAACTGTTAGAGGTGGTGGCATTCAGATTCTCAGGAGTGATAAATTTGAATTTAACTCATGATTCAGCTGGGCGGTCACCCCTTTCACTGGCCATATATTCTTTCAGTCTCAGTTTCCGGTTACTTAGAGACTCTCCTTCCTCAGGCCTCAGGGACAGGGAACACTAGAGCACTGGATAAATCATTCAGGAGGAGAAATGCTGAGATGCCTCACCCCTGATGCTCCTGATAGGCAATCAGAAACTTGAAAGGCGCTATCATCTCCTTCCCTGCCCTCCTGCCCTCCTGCCCAGAACGGCAAAGCAAAGAGGTTGTGGAAATAAAACACCTTTGTTTGGGGCCTCGGAAGCTTTCTGGTTGAAACTGAACTTTTGATCTGAACTGAGTTGTTGCCAGGGCTGTGCAGTCAGTCCATGGGGAGCGCCTCCCCTCCGTCAAACACCCAAGGAGAAATGGCCCATACTTCATTCCTATTACTGCGATGCTCTCTGCTCGCTGGGCACATGTCTGTTCCAACCAGAGACCTGGAGGCCGCATCTCCCTGCTCTGTGTCCAGAGCCTGGGCTCTGTAAACCCAGCAGCTCGCAAGCAAGCTTCACCTCTGTCTTCTTTGCTTTTAATGAAACACTCTCTGGAAGCACATAGGACTTACATGATGGTGTCAGATCCCCAAGGTGAAGCAGTGCTTCCTTCTGAAAGGACCTTTGCTTTCTTTCAGTTGAAGACCTGACTTTGAGCTCAGTGACTAGTGGTCGTGGTCTACTGGGGTCAGGGAGCAGGGAACAGCCCAGCTCTGTACATGTGTTGTCTTAGCTTGGTCTATTAAATACGACAGGGAAAAGTGGTAAAGTTTGAAATTCAGTGAATTAAAAACATGCTGCTTTTTAAACCCCAAACTGTAAACTGGGTTGATTAGCGTTTCCTCAATTGACTGATGTAAGTGTGTGGGTTACTGGTGAGTAATTGAACACAGCAGTGCCTGCATTTGCCACAATTCCAATGTCACCTGAACTATGTCAGTCAGCATCCTGAGGCCCATTTCCTCTTCTTTAAATTTTACCTGCTTCACAGGTTGTGGTAAGAATCAAAATGACATAAGGGCCCTGAAAATGCCTTGTGAAGTATATAAAGGCATGATGCAAGTATTTATTGTTTTATTGCCATTGCTTTTAGCTGGAGACCTTTAGTTCTTTACTGCTATACAGTTTTAATACAGAGTAAGAATTGTGATAGTGATGCCCCACAACATTTTAGAAATAAAAGATCTGAGAACTCTGAAAAAAATCTTCAAAGTATTAGGCTCTATTACATGAAGTTAAATCATTACATAATTTTTTAAACTCTCGTAAATAGTACATGCAACTATATGGTCTTTGGAATCACATACCTGAAAACAATGGGTTTTTTTTTTAAGTTCTACCTGAATGTTTTGGTAATATACAGATATAACCACCATGCATAAGGGTCTAGGTAGAATTATTTTCAATATGGTTAAAAAAATTAAGGAGCTATCACAAATCGAACAATCAGGAATGCATTTTGCTCTGTAATATGTTTGAGATAGATTTCTGTCTTTTCTGCAGTGTAAAAAAGTCAATGAAGGATTTTAAATTTTTGGATCTAGGACACAAAGCTCAATTTCAAAAAGAAAAGCTTTGTAGTTTAATATTTAATGTTTCTATTCCTCAAAAGCTATTAGAAGTCATGCAAAGCAATAATTCTCACAGGACTTTAAATATCTCATCCTATAGCATTCTCTATAGGTGTACAATTAAAGTTTAACTATTAACACTTGAGAACTTTAAAAAATGTATGTCAGTTTGAAATGTGGGGATTAGGAATTTATTTATGTTGTTACAATAACAAGTTAAAATGTGAAAAAAATAAGGCAATGAATGATTGCATTTGTACTGGATGGATTTTTTTTTAATTAGACTGATTTTGTTTTTTACTAAACTGGATTCGTTGTATATTGTGGACCCCTCAGCCTAACGGATGGCTATTCCTCGGGCCTTGTCTCCAATATAGCTTTGGTATAACCTTATTTGCATACAGATTCCTTCTCAACATATATGTCAGTCTGTAGACATCTCTAGAAAGTTGGTCAGATCCAGCTCTAATTCCTTGCAAACAGGCAGATAACGTTCATGTTCATCAGTTCTGCAGCCCATCCTGCTGTCCTCATTATTCTCAGAGAAATCAGGGCAAAGCACACTGGTGAATAAAAATAGACAGTGTTCCCTGGCTCTTTCATGGCCCTGCATTCACCTCCATTAGGGATGCAGGGTGTAGAATGCACCTTCCTTCTGTTTCTGCATGCTGCATCCTGGGCCCCCAAAAAGAGAGCTGTGCCTTAGATGTACAACTCCACTCACATCGGGACCACAGCTTTGCATCCAAGGAGACACTCTTTAGAGTACCTCTATTACTGCGTCTCCTAGTTCTGGCTTCAGTTGGAGAACACAGACAGTTTGACCAGGAGTGTATGGACTTTTACAAAGCCTGTATCATAATGGAAATTCTTGCCAGTTTAGCACGGTTGAATTTTCCTGGCACTTGTGCAAGTCTGTGGGGATCTTTAATGGTCTATACGCTGAGTCATGAACAGTATTCCTCAGCTGGTATTTGATTGGACAGCATCTATATCTGACTTCTAAATAAGACTCTTACACATACTAAACATTTGTCAACATTAATAGCACTAATTTAAGAAGAAGGGAGTCAGAGGAAAATAAATCAATATACGGAGAGAGGGGGCTTTGTTTGTTCTTTTTAAAGGTCAATTAAGTGGCTACAGCTCAGTCTCACAGGGAATTATCTTCTGTCCTGCAGCTAAAAATAATTCCCAAGAAGGGTGCAGAAAGATGTTCAGCTGTCCAAACTAACTCTTTATTCAACTCTGCATGAGATGTGACGAGAGGAAGAGGCAGTCCACGTGCCACGCATCAGCCTCTGGTGCCCACACAGAGAGACAGGGTTGCTGCCCTCTCTGCTGGGTCTGGAGAACCCTGTGATCGAAGGGTGGCTTTCAAAAAGACAGGTCTGGAGTATTAACAGTTCTATAAGTTGATACAACTTTATCACTGAGGTCAAGCCTGGCACTTAGGGAGAAGAGAAAAGCGTTTTAAACTTGTAATGTGTTAACAGCTCTGGCAATGATTTGTGTTCAGGTAAACCAAAGAGCTAGCATCATAGCTTTTCTCTGCCCTCAGTTCTCCTAATTATTTCTAGGCTTACAGCTTGAGTTGGGTCTGCAGCTGATCAACTGGAACCCTGGCCATAAGAATCAAAATGACAATGTTCAGGGTCAGAGTCATCTTAGCTGGACCGTGAAAATTTTCTTCAAGTCACTATCAATGAAAACTACTTTTAGTTCAATATTCTTTCAACCTCCCCACCCTCCGAACAATTTAGAAAACAGAAGCAGCAACATAACCAATGGAGAGTGAATTTACAAGGAAGCTACACCCTCTAGTTACAAGCCTACAAAGTTAGAAGTAGCCACTTCAAGTTAGGTAGCCAGGGAATTTCTTTCAGAAAACCCAGTTGCCCAAGGTGAGTCCTGCTTACCTGCTTTATGCACTTGTTTCCTGCCTGAGGAAAGTCCCAGGCAGCCAGGTACAAGAACAAGGCTCCTCAGTGAGTGGAAGGGACGCCGGGTGTCCTCTGAGCTGTGATCTCGGTTCCGATGCTTTTCATGTGGCTGAAATAGCTCAAGCGATCTGTGCTTCACCCGGTACTGAGAGCTGCTCCCGGCTCGGGGCTGGAGGGGAACTCGGTTTAAGGATAAGTGTTAAAGAGAATTCCTGTCATAGTTCACAGTTGTTCTTCCTAAATATAGAGTTTGATACAAGCCATACGCTGCCTCCAAAAGGCTTGACCGTGCTGAAAGCAGGGCTCAAATGTCAGCCGGAAGGTGGCTCTGGAATCTTACTGCCCTCCTCATCTTCCAGAAGATGCTGGCTGCGTTTTCTCACAAATTCTGAGGGGGCACAGGCAAGTTTGAAAAGTAGGAAAAGTTTCTATCTTTAGCTTTATTACCCAGAGGCCAGAAGACCGGGAGTGTTGAATAAAAAATTGGAGACAGGCAGCACAAGCGCCAAGCAGTGTTTGAGTCCTCGCTTGGTCACCGAGGAGCTGAGAAAGTTACTTCAGCACTCAGTCTGATTACAATGAACTATAAAACACCGTCCTTTTTGTAGGTCAAAAATGGTCACAGATTGACAAACTCGTGTGCTTCCAAGGCCCAGAGTCTCTCTCTGCTCAATTGCCTCTACTCATGGCAATGACTATAGCCTTACAATATGTGAGGCAACAGAACAAAAGAGAAAATATCTATTTTACGTATGACAAAGGCCAGGACCAGGTATCAGACAAAACACTTTTTAAAGAGAACACTGCCAAATCCTAAAAAATATGCTCATTAGTTTTAGCACTACTTTTCTTTTCTTTTTTACTTCTCTAGTCTCTAAAATTACCTTGGAACTTTTCTGGCAGTCCAGTGGTTAAGACTCCACCTTCCAATGCAGGGGGAGCGAGTTCAATCCCTGGTTGGAAAACTAAGGTCCCACAGGCCACAGGGTGCAGCCAAAAAATTTTAAACATAGTAATACAAAATAAAATTACCTTTACACAGAACTCCCCTTCAGTAGAAGGATTAAGCAGTGGACTCACTTATCATTCATCCAGTTATAAGTGAGGGATGTCTGAGTCCATGGCAGCACAGTCAAGCCACAACCATCTACTACCTGTCCTCTCATTACATAAGATGAAGAAGCTCCAGTCTGTATGAGCCCCTAAAGTAGCATGTCTGTTCCCTGCAGCTGAATGTATTCCCAATACTTGATTTCAGGTCAGTAAAGAAAAAATCAACTTTCCAGTAGCTAAGGAAGTCAGATCATTGTGGATCATCTCAGTTTGGGGCTCACCAATTAACTTCTGTTCATGTGCTGTTTAAAAGAACTGTGTCTTCAAAAGTCAGTTTAGACATCATACTTTGAGGTTTTGTGGCACCGAAAGTGAATTCTTTATACACTGGGAAAGAGATTAGGGTGAAAGTGAAAGTCAGTCAGTCATGTCCAACTCTTTGTGACCCCATGGACTATAATAGTCCATGGAATTCTCTAGGCCAGAATACTGGAGTGGGTAGCCTTTCCCTTCTCCAGGGGTTCTTCCCATCCCAGGGATCGAACCCAGGTCTCCCACATTGCAGGCTGATGAAGCCCATACTTCCTGAGATTAGGGTAGGCACCTTAATATTTCCCCAGATGTTTGGATGTTCCTCTGCGTTCAGAGCTCTTCCCCAGACACTAGGTGGCGTCACTCCATGAATGAACAACAATGAGCCATTTTTGACACCTTGCCCTGCAGTCATCCCATAAATTTTGCCCCCAGTGACCCCTCAGTAGCTCCTCCTGTTGTTTATGTGAAGCAAAGTGCTCCTGGCAGCAGTGCCTTGTACACAAGGCTGACCCAACATGGACGTGGCTGCCTCTGTGGAAAGAACTGAGGTAAGCTGCATAATCGGGGCTTTACTCAGAAGTGACAGAAACGCAAAGTGAACTAGTTTAAGCCATGAGGAGGCGTGGCAGACACCGTTGATGTCTTTCTCAATATTGCTCTACCCACTGAGCTCTGCAGCTGTAGACATTCCTCAGTACACTGTCAGTTTCACACCTCAAAAGCCGGAATCTCTCTGCTTCTCTGCATTGGAGCTCTCTCCATCTCCACGGCAGGTTGCCTGGGTGCGCTACAGCCGTGACCCAGAATTGCCGGGGAGCAGACACCCCTAGGGACTAACCTCAGCCGATGGAGACGCCAGTTGGTGATAAATGCCCCACCTCCCCATCCTCTGTGGAATGATGGTGAAATGTGGTCTAGTTTCCAGAGGTCCCCAGCAGGACTGAGCCCCCGTTGTCCACAGCAGCAAGTGACTCGCTCATTATTACACTCTTACTGGTTTTTTCCTTTCCCTGTCTCACTTCAGTCCCTCACTTATGTTCTCTGGGATCACCACTCAAACAGACCACCAAATAGACAAGTCCAGGTCTTTGTCTCCACGTCTAGATTTGAGGCAACCCAAACCAATACAAGGGGGTTCACTGGGAAAGCTTCATATAGTGACAGGAAGCACAAAGTGCTTCTTTGGTGCTCACGCTTAGTTGCACTGCGGCATGTGGGAAAGGCATGAGGTGCAGGTGGGCCTCAGAAATAACGGAGAAGGAATGTTTGTGCTGAATGTCCTATGCTTCTACTAAGCACCAGCACTGTCCTATCCCCACCACCCCAGGGGAGAAAACTGAATAAGCATATGGTCCTGCCTGCAGAGCTTACAAGAGGGAGCGGGTGGTGGACAAAGCTGAGTAAACAAGATAACCCCTGTTAAGTAATATGAAAACAAAAGACTGAAGAAGAGAAACTGGGGCAGAGGGTGAGTGGCATCTCTGTAATAAGAACTGAGATTGATAGAGTGAGAAAAGAACACTTTAGGCAGAGGAAGCTGAAGGTGCAAAGGCCCTGAGGTGGGAAAGTATGTTTCCAGAACTCTCAGTAAAACAGTGCCGCCTAAACATGGAGAAGGTGACATGACATGAGGTGAGAAAGAGGCAGAGGCCAGCAGGGCCTTTGTAGGCCATTTTGGCAACAGGTGCTGGTTTTCTTAGTGTAGTAGGAATCCTTGGAAGGTTTTTTTTGTTTTTGTTTTGGCTGCACTGGGTCTTCATTGCAGTATGCTGGTTTTTCTTATTGCGTTGCACGGGCTCTCAAATTATGGTGTGCAGGCTTGGTTGCCCTGTAGCATGTGGGCCCTGAGTTCCCTGACCAAGTATCAAATCCACATCCCCTGCACTGAAAGGTGGATTCTTAACCACTGGACCACAAGGGAAGCCCCATTGGAAGGTTTTAAGCAGTGGAGTTGTTCGGTTTGAGCTTTGATGAGCTCATATCACTGCTATGTGGAGAATAAACTGTAATAGAATAAGCAAGGAAGAGGGGAGAATATTTAAAAGGCTAGAGATGATGGTGGCCTGGACAAAGCTGTTGGTGATGGAGATAAAGACAAGAAGAGAGGTTCAAAGTGTATTTTAGTAGTAGAGTCAAATATGTCCTTGCTTACGGATTGGATGTAGGAGAATGGAGAAGAGGAATCCAGGTTTTAGACTTGGATCATGAGGCGTGAAGGAATGTGGTCAGTGGGTGATGAGTGAAGGTAGCAGCCTCAATAATGAGGTCCACATCTAAAGAGCTCGACACAGGGCCTGGCACATAGCAAGCTCTTAAGATGGGGCATGAAGAATTGGAAGCCATTCTTGCCTCACAGAGAAGTGCTTCAATGGATTGAGGGGGCTGCTTCAAAAACTAGATCACTGCAGGTTGTAGCATGAAGGGTTGAGGCAGCAAGTGGACTCATCTCTTCTAGACCCTTGATGAAGAACAGAGAAAAAGGATAGTGGCTGGCTTTGGAGATCTCCAATATGGAGAGAATTTTTTCAGCTGTATCTTGTTTCAGTCTGGGCAATATTTAAACATGTTTAGAAGCCAAGGTGCAGAGGTTGACAAGGGTCAAGAGGAGGTCATTGACAAGCAAAGGGATGAAATCTTGCCTCTAGAGGTCGGAACAGATGTTCTTCCCACTGAGGAGGCGCTAAAAGGGAAGGCTGAGACTGAGAAGTTTGTAAGAGGGTCTGTGCACTTGGAGGAGGAGGCATGGGGAGAAGCGAGGCCACCTACTGGCGGCCTCAACTTTCCAAAGGTCTTACAGAGGATAGATACCAGGTGTAATGAACAAAAAGCTCAAAGTACTGCTTAGTAGGTGCAGGGTCCTCACTGCCTCAGAGACAGCCATCCATCAACACGGTGACTGTACTAAAGAACACACTTCTCCCGTTGGGCTTCCCCCAGAAGCAGATCTTGAAATCAGGATTTGTGCACAAGTGATTTATTGACTAAGTGTTTCAGGACTTCCTGGCAGTCTGGTGGTTAAGACTTTGCCGCCCCATGCAGGGGCACGGGTTCCATCCCTAGTTGGGGAGCTAAGATCCTACATGCCTCGTGGCCAAAAAATTGAAACATAGAAACAGAAAGAGTATTATAACAAATTCAATAAAGACTTTAAAAATGGTCCACATAAAAAAATAATCTTTAAAAAAGAAAAAGTGTTCCCAGGAAAACTGGGGAACATTGGAGCAATCTCAAGCCCCACAGAAGGTGTCTTCTGTCTGATCCTTCAGGGGGGTCTAGAGTATAAGTTTCACCATAAAGCTTTGCTCTAACCTGGGAGAAGGAGTGAGGCTGTCATATTCTTGTACCTGTCCATCATTGGGAAAGGGCTTCCCAGACACACAAATTCCCAGGGACTCTGGCTCTCCTTGTGGGTGTGTGTCCTCAGTCATGTCCCACTCCTTGCAACTCCATGGACTGTAGCACACCAGGCTCCTCTGTCCATGGGATTCTTCAGGCAAGAATACTGGAGTGGGTTTCCACGTCCTTCTCCAGGGGATCTTCGTGACCCCGGGATCAAACCCATGTCTCCTATGTCCCCTGAATTGCAGGCAAATTCTTTACCACTGAGCCATCAGGGAAGCCCCTGGCTCTCCTTACCAGCTGCTCCAGAAGCCCTAGGGCAGGCCTCCAAAACAGAGCTAGGATGATGGACGCAAATGCCCACTGAAGCCAAGAGCAGGTACCAAATTGGGAAAGAGGACCGGAGGGCATCTGGGCTGAGCTTGGTTATTATCTGCCCCAACCCAGCAGTCCATTATGGAACATGGTTTATGGTGGTTTAGTCACTAAGTCGTGTCCAACTCTTTCGACCCCATGGACTGTAGCCTGCCAGGCTCCTCTGTCCATGGAATTCTCCAGGCAAGAATACTGAGGTGGGTTGCCATTTCCTTCTCCAGGGGATCTTCCCAACCCAGGGATCGAACCTGGGTTTCCTGCACTGCAGGCAGATTCTTTACCAACTGAGCTATGAAGGAAGCCCCATTATGGAACATAGGCCTCATCAAAGTTGTTCTGAACTACCTTGGCATCTAGTCTCTAAAAACCCTAATTTATTTGGAACAATCTTATAAAGTTATATGATTGCAATGTTGAGCACTTCTGTTTCTTATTAGTCATTTTCTAATGAGTGTTGAAATGGACTATTTTTACAGGGTTTTGGCAGTTTATAGAAGTATTTAGACTTAACATTTTCCTGCATTGTCATACAAAACCTCTATAAGCTGGCTTTTTTTCAAAAATGAGGTAACTCTAGTCCCTTTGGTGACATATAGTAGAGGGGGGACGGTCCTCCTCTAGAGTCTGAAGCAGAAACAGTAGCCACCTGGCATATGCACCAGCGATCTGGAATGTTACAGAAACATCATTGCTGCCTGTTTGCCCTTGAACACAATTTTTACCCAGCTCGAATTTTACCCATCGTCAGGATCTGTAAAACTGGGGAGAATCACAGTGATACCACATACTATGCAGGACATTTCCTAGCTCCTTTCCCTCCTGCTCTGCAAAGCTTTTGTTTTTAAATGAGAACCATAAACATAAATGAGACAATCAACTTGTAGACATTTGGATCCTCCTAGAGGGAAAGAGGGTAAAACTCGAACTTAAAGCAGGTCACAGAGGCAATGCTGTGAGTTGAGCCAGTGTCCCCTCTTCCTGGCACACAGCACATGATATGGTCCAGGCTTGCTCACAGTTGCACTGGGGTCATGCGGCCACGTCCTGGCCAGTAGGATGTGGGCCCAGTTACTGTAAATCAGTGCTCCTCAAACTGTGGTCCATGCAGCAGTGCCCATTTGCAAACTGTATGTTACCAGTTTGCAGTGAGTGAATACAGAAATTTAAAAGTAAGCAATTAGGGACTTTGACAGCAATTTGACATTGCCACTGCATCCAAGCAGCATTTCCTTTTTCTAGTCATTCATTTTTGTGAAAGTATTGGTCCATGATGGGTTAAACTTTTTTAAAAACTTGGTCCTCGGATAGTTTGAGAAACACTTCTGTGAGCCATTCCATGCCTCGCCCTTTAAAACATCTTTTGCCATCCAGGAAGGTTTCTTCCTCCTCCATAGCAACCTTAGAAGCCACTGGTCCTAAATGTCATTGCTACAGGATGAAGAAGGATCACCAGACGCACACCAGGTTATGACATGAGTGAGAGAGAAATATTTACTGTGTAAAACTACAGAAATGTGGACATGTTAGTGACACATAACTTAGGATTGTTTGATTCTTAAAAGGAATAATTGCCCTCATTCTGGAAGTTGGACCAGCTGGGGCCGGGGGACCCACTTGGAGGCCCTTTGTCAGGGATGGCTGGAAGGCTGGCTTAGTTGGGACTGTCAACCGGAATATCCACATGTAGCCTCCGCAGGATGATAGCATCAGGTTCGTTGGCTTCTTAACCTGGAGGTTCAGGGTTCCAAGAGCAGGTAATCCAGGGAAAAGGACAGAAGCTGCATGGCCTTTTATTACCTAACCTTGGAAGTCACGTAGCCTCACTCCTGCTGTACTGCTGGCTGAAGCAGTCACAACCCCGTGCAGATCAGGGGAAGGAGACATGGACCTCTGTCTCTGCGTGGGAGGATTGTCACAAAATTTCAGGTCATACTTTCAAACTGCCTCACTGTGATTATAAATGGGGGCTCTGGTTCCAGATATCTTGTATTTCCTTCAAACCACCTGACCCCAAGCCTTCTCCATAGCAGATACTCACTAAGTGTGTGTTGATGATCGTAGAGGGGAAAGCTAGGAAGACTGCTCCTGTTTTGAGGATAACTGAGTCTGTGTTCATGGAAATTTTAGTTCATGGATTCTAAGACGCACTTCTTTCACATTTTAACATCTCTGAAATTGGCACTTGTTAAAATTTATGGCATCTTATAATGATGTTTATTAGCAGGGCTTTTTCTTTCTTGAGTACGTAAGATAACCATGTGTCATCCAACCAGTAGCTTATTAGATGAAACATAGTAAACGTCAAGGACTCGATATCTACTCAGTGGAGCCTTAGCTAATGAGAAGTAACGAGAGGAAAGGAAATTATGGGGAAATGCCTACTCTCTCTGCGATGAAACCGATGAGCAAAGAAAGACGGCCAGATGGAGAGCCAGCAATCACTGCAGTAAGACATTCCTAATGCTGTAAGGAACCCAAAAGGGCGTCATGTCCAAACTCTGCCCAATGGCCGCCCCACCACCACACTTGCTCCGTATCTATGCAGTCTCTGGACCCACACCCTATGCCCCCTGTGCTGTAACAGAAAATATTAATACCTTGGACAGCGGCTAGTTGAGGTTCAAATTTGAGCTCTGTCATTTCCCTCTCGGAATTTTAATTTCTTCATCTGCAAAATGAAGTGAGCTAGTGGAAATAGAGCACAGGGCTAGGCACGTAGTAGGTGATGCACCAATGGTATTTTTTTTTCCTGTGATTAACTCTCCCATCATTTCCAACTAGTTTATTTTCTGCAAGTCTTGAGATAATCCTCTTTATTACTTTGTAGACCATGAGTCTTTGACTTATTAAAACTATTGAGAATATTCTCATACTGTTTAAGATCCTAATCCCAGGTCTGAAGAATCAGACAAAATGGCTCCATATTAACCTTAGAAACATTGCCATCAAGTCACCCACAGCCTGACCTCCCACCCTTCCTGGAGGTTTTCACAGCTGTCTCATTAAGTCATTCAAAGTAAGGAGAAAATAACATATAAAAGAGGCTCCTAGTTCAAAGGAAGAAAACCTAAATTCACTCATGTATTCATTCAGCCTAACAGCAAATATTTTTGAGCATCTACCACGTACCTCAAACTGCAATAAGTCATGAAAATACATGAAACACTCATAGAACCCATCCATACAGAGTTCACAGTTTGTAAGGAGACTGATATTAAATACAAAGTTATTACAAAGGGGGTGGATGCACTCAAGTTAGAGAAACCTAATCTAGTTGGGGAACCAGGTTTAGATATGATTATTAAAAGCAGACCCACAGAGAACTTGTGGGCAGGTAGTTAATTTGGGAAGCAATCCTTAAGAACAGGAACAAGGGAGTGGGGAGAATGAGATGGAAAGACTCTTGCAAAAGCCAGTGAAGGATGCCATAGTGGGCAATTTGCCTTTGTGGGCAACTGAGGTTGAATCCTTCTGGGGACCCTGCAAGAAACTATACAGAACACACCTCAGAGTTATCTTACCAGAGGACAGGGAGCCTGGTGTTTACCCACTGGGCTGCCCCCAGAACATTAACACACATACACACACTTCTGAGCTGCATCAATATCAGGGTTTCTCAACCTGGCACTACTGACATTTGAGGCCAAATCATTCTTTTTTTTAATTCAAATATAGCTGATTTACAGTGTTCTGTTAATTACTGCTGTACAACAAAGTGGTTCAATTATACATACATATATATATATATATATACACACACACACACATTCTTTTTTAAAGTATTCTTTTCTATTATAGTTTATCATAGGATATTGAGTATAGTTCTCTGTGTTATACAGTAGGACCTGTTGTTTATCCATTCTGTATGTAAAAGCTTGCATCTGCTAACCCCAATCTCCCACTCCATCCCTCCCCCAAACCCCTTCCTCTTGCCACCACCAGTCTCTTCTCTATGCCGTGATTCTGTCTCTGTTTCATAGATAGGTACATTTGTGTCATATTTTATATTCCACATATTAGTGATATCATATGGTATTTGTATTTCTGTATGGCTTACTTCATGTAGTTTGATAATCTCTGGACCCATCCATGTTGCTACAATTGGCATTATTCCATTTTTTTTGTATTTTTTATTTTTAATTATTTTATATTTTGTTCTTTTTAATGACTGAGTAGCATTCCATTGTATGTATGTACCACATCTTTATCCATTCATCTGTTGACAGACATTTAGGATGTTTCCATGTCTTGGCTATTGTGAATAGCACTGCTATGAACATAGAGGTGCATGTATATTTTTGAATTAGTTTTGTTTGGATATTTGCCCAGGAATGGGATTGCTGAATCATATGCAATTCTATTTTTAGTTTTCTGAGGAAACTCCAAGCTGTTTTCCACAGTGGCTGCACCAACTTACATTCCCACCATCAATGTAGGAGGGTTCCATTTTCTCCATACCCTCTCCAGAATTTGTTATTTGTAGACTTTTTAATGATGGCCATTCTGACTAGTATGAGGTGGTGCCTCATAGTAGTTTTGATTTGCATTTCCTTAATAATTAGTGATGTTGAGCATCTTTTTATGTGCCTATTGGTTACCTGTATTTCTTCTTTGGAGAAATGTCTATTTAGGTCTTCTGCCCATTTTTCAACTGGATTGTTTGTTTTTTGATATTGAGCTGTATGAACTATTGTTTATTTTGGAGATTAATCCCTTGTCAGTTGCTTTATTTGCAAATATTTTCTCCCATTCTATAGGTTGTCCTTTCCTTTTGTTCATGATTTCCTTTGCTGTGCGAAAGCTTATATGTTTGATTAGGTCCCATTTGTTTATTTTTGGTTTTATTTTTACTGTTCTAGGAGACAGATCCAAAAAGATACTGCTGCAATTTATGTCAAAGAATGATCTGCCTGTTTCCCTCCAAGAGTTTTGTAGTATCTGGCTTTACGTTTAGGTCTTTAATCCATTTTGAATTTATTTTTGTGTATGGTGTTAGAGAGTATTCTAATTTCATTTTCTTACATGTAGCTGTCCAGTTTTCCCAGCACCACTTATTGAAGAAGTCCCAGCTGTGATCCCAATTTGGGGTGTCACCATTGTGAAAATGATGGGCTTCCCAGGTGGCTCAGTAATAAAGAATCTGCCCACCAATGCAGGAAATGTGAGTTCAATCCCTGGGTTGGGACGATCCCCTGGAGAAGGAGATACCCCACCCCAATATTCTTGCCTGGGAAATCCCATGGACAGAGGAGCCTGGCGGGCTACATCCACAGGGTCACAAATGAATCAGACACGACTGAGCAACTAAACAGCATTGTGGAGATGGTGTTTAAAACCAGGGTTCAGATGAGGCCTCCTAGAGAGGGAGTGTAACTAGAGCAGAGATGAGGTCAAAAGGCTGAGCTCTGGAACACAACATTTAGAAGTCAAGGAGAAACTCAGGATGGAGCGGGGCAGGGACAGCTAGTGTTTAATAGTGTTTCACAGAATTTCCCTTTTGCAAGATAAAAAGAGTTCTGTGGACAGGTGGTGGTGATGGTAGCTCAACAATGTGAATGGACTTAATGCCACTGAACTGTACCTCTATAAATGGTCAAGAAGGTCAATTTTGTTCTGTGTGTTTTACCACAACTTTTTTTAAAAAGAGGGAGATAAACAGGTCCAAGAACCCAAATGAAAGAAGTGTTTCCAGAAGGCAGGAGGCATCAACCAGGTCAAAACACTGCTGAGAAACCAAGAGTTAACCAATGGTTTTGGCAACGTGGTAATCTTGAGAACAGAGCAGGTGACAGCAAACGCTTGCTTGAACTCGGCTCAGAGACAGCATGGAGGATGAGGAAGGCAAGATGGACAGGGTAGCTAACTTTTCAGGTGGCAGAGAAATGAGGCCAGTGGCTGGAAGTGGTCACAGGAAGGACTCTTATTTTAAGATGAAAGATAATCCAACATATTTCAGGGCTGAGACTGGAATGACCCCACAGAGGGGGAAATATTGATGAGGCAGGAAAGAGAGGGGACACTTGTCACCAGGGCACTAAGCCAGAGCAGCCGCGAGTGGTGGGGATCCGATTTACAGAGACAGCATGGGAGCAGGGGCAGTTGACGGGTGTGACCAGAGCAGAAGCCTGTGGACTCAGAGGTGAGCAGGATGGGCCACTTGCCATGGGGAGGGTAAGGATGTGCTCTTCTGATTGAGAATAATTTTTTCAGTGAAATAAGAAGCATGATTGGCAGCTGACAGTAAAATGTAAGGAAGAAGTTTCGAAGTTTTGAGAAGGTTTAAAATAGCCCTCTCAGACAGGGAGAGGCTATTTCTTGGAAATGTAGTTGGACTGGGAGGCAGCTCTTGAGGTCAAATTAAGGTTTTTGGTTGTAAATTTCAGGTGGGACCAGGATAAATTTTCGTCTGAATATACATTAGTTTTATTATTATAAGTTCCTAATATGTTTCTTCAGTTTTTATTTCCTCTCTCATTCATTTATTATATATAAGAATTTTTAAAGTATTTCTAAGAGATGAGGAGTGTGTGTTTTTTTTTGAGGAGTATGTTTTAATACAAATACAAGCCACCAAAATATATCAATCATGAACCTGTAGGTATTGACAACTTTTTGTCAAAATATAGAGAGCCAAGAGTATTATAAATACAAAAAAAAAAAAGCTTTGACAAAACACCTCTTTGGAATTTGGAAAACCACCTAGTTTAAAATGGATATAAAAGGTTGTAATATTACAGTGTTTAAACTTGATTGAATATTTAGATGTACATACATATGTGATTATATATGTATAATATGTAATACAATATATATATGTATAATATATGATACATGATGTATATATATAATATATCATATGTGTATATATACACACACACACATACACACACATAAATTTTTAATTCAGCATCCATTTCTTACTGTCACAAAATATTTACAGAAGTGCTTAAGGCCCTATGAGACAAAGAAAACCTTAAATCTCCAAACTTAGAAATTACGTATTCTAAAATCTCTGACCTGAATGCTGAAAAGCTAGAAATTAACAATACAAAGAAAGAAATAGAACTGTTAGGAAAATAAATAGTAAAATATCTTCTAAGGAATTCCCTGGCAGTCCAACTGTTAGGACTCCGTGCTTTCACTGTGTAGGGTGCAGGTTCAATCCCTGATTGGGGATCTAAGATCCTGCAAGCTGCGTGGTGCAGCCAAAAAAATAAAAATAAAATAAAATACTCTTCTAAATAACTCAAGGGCCAAAGAAAATAATCAAAATTACAATTATGACTCCATTATAAATTAACCACAGTGAAAACAGTGTGCACTCAGAGGAAAATTCTGAGCCCTAAAACTACCTTTTAATTGGAGACAGTGCAATATAGCGTGACATGTTTTTCAATTTACTACAAAGGCAAAAAATAGAAAGGCCTAGAGAGGTACCTAGGGAAATTGCTGCAGTACATATCTTCTCTTTTAGATCATGCTTTTGAGATCCAATTTAGCAAGCTCAAATATGTCCTGCTTAGAAATAAATGACTTGAACTGGGAGCTCGCAGCAGTCACAACTTGATCCCAAAATGATCACTAACATCTCATCTTGCCCACCTCTTGCATCTCAGAGGTGTGGTCAGACCAAAAAAGTGTCCTGCCTTGCTTTCAAGGTCAAGGGAATAGGAGAATAAGGGACTCTGTCTTTTCCTTCTCTGTCTACTGTGCCCAAATGAATAGTCTTTATTTCCTTTTTATGTGTGTGTAGTGATGGGTGCTTGGTTAGGTGCATCTGCACAGGCAGGTTAGATACGAGGAGGAAAAGCCTTTGGCTCCACCCTAATGCTTTAGGTTAACTGAAACGTCCTTAGGAACATGTATAAATATGTTCCAGCTTAAATATGGAAGATTACAAAAGTGTACAAGGGTCAAAGAAACAGCTGTTTGGAAAGGTAAAGGGCATCATTGAGACAGGGAAAATGAAGTAGGCAGACAGACACAGTATATGCATTGAGGTGACAGAAAATGCACTAAGTTGATTCAACAGACATTGCCAGGCACCAAAGAATGAGATATGAAACATGTCCTCAAGGGACTCACAGCTGATACTCTCATGCAGTGAGTGCTTTCCTCGTCAGGGCTGGGATTAGAGTTGAAATCTGGTGCGATCCAAATGAAAAAATGTATATAGAATTATTTGAAAGATTATAAACACTGAATTCTATGATATGATTTTCACTATTTATTACTTGATGAAAATGTTCTCCCCAGTGATTGATATATAGCAGAAATTAGCAAACTATGCCCTGCTGCCTATGTTTATAAATAAAGTTTTATTGGACTACAGCCACACCTGTTCATTACATATTGTCCATGGCTGCTTTTCCCCTACAAAGGCAGAGTGGAGTAGTTTTCATAGAGATGACACAGTTCAAATTTGCTCTCTGTCCTTTACAGCAAAAGTGTGCCATCTTCTGATATATAATGTTATTCAAGTGTTCCCTGGGTCACTCAGGTCTCCTGAGTCATCTTTTCCCTTTGGAGAATAACTATTTTCATGTATAAAAATAACCACCCTCATTCAAAAAATACTTTAAAATCATGTGAAAAGCATGATGGTATATTCTCAATTGTTAATTATATTACTATATAAATATAATATATATTATATAACATGATTAACACAAATTATAATTTTTATTTTGTATTTTACTGAATTATTAGAAAAAATTTTGCTTTTATTACTGAAAACGTATATTCTGCAGTTTGGTAACTTGTGCCTTTCTAGTCTTTTAAAAAGGAAAGCTTTTTTTCCTTCAGTTGTGACAGTCTGCTTTGTAGAAGATATCATTGCTTTGTGTTAAGGTGACTTGCTTTATTCTGTTTTATTATTGCCAAGCAACCTCATCTTAAATCCCGAAGTTCTAACTTCTTTTAATAGACATAGAGGTATTATCTGAGTTCCAAGAATTTATATTAAGCTCTTACAAAATGTATTATGAATGTAACCCACACAAACACTGAAATATAACTCTGGGACAGCTGCATTAGACCCAAGGTTGGTTTCAGCTATCATTTAATCTTTGAATATAATAAATATCCGGCAGTAAAAAACCCTTGGAGAAACTAAGATTTTAATTGGCTTGGTTTAATCCCACATAGGCATTTGTGATCCTCAAAAACCTGCAGCCACAGCCGTGTGACCTAACCAAGATGGCAGCATGAACTTGCTTCTTCCCTGCCAAGTATTATTTCATATATACTGTAAAAATCATCACTCCATCTAAAACCAACAGATTTACTATCTTTTTTTTTCGTTTGGTTTTGGCATTGGCCATAATGAGCAGCATGCAGGATCTTAGTTCCCTGACTGGGAATCAAACCCATGCTCCCTGCAGGGGAAGCGCAGTATCCTAACCACTGGACCACCAGGGAAGTCCCTGGGTTTGCTATCTTTTAACATTTGAATAAGGTTTTAAGAAGAAAAAAAGCCTTTGGTTTATTTGAACTAAACCTTAGGAAATCACTTCTGAGGCTCTGAAGAAATAAGAACTAGGCAAGCATTAGTTTTGAAAACCTAAAAGATAGTCATACTTAATATTCAGTCCTCGTTATTGCCAGTTGGACACATCACCCCCCAGTCCCTACTTTCTCTTCTAATAGTTTCTTCTAGTCACCATTCATTGAGTCATTTTGAAAGTCTTAGGTCACCTGTTGTTGAAGGCTGATATTGTCCCAAAATAGAAATGTAGAAGCAGCCTAGGCCAAGAAAGGCCTTAGAGTGAAGCATACATCAACAGGAGAAGATTCTGGAAAGTAGACCAAAAAAAGGAAGAATCCTGTTTGATTAGAGAAAAGTGATCAAAAGATTCTTGGTGATTCTGAATATATTCTATGTTCACATTTAATCTGAAGAGAAGTATTTACCCACTAGCCATCTACTTTTGGGCATAGCCAGGCTTTAAAGCCACAGGTGACAGTTTTCCCATTAGTAGATGTTATGGATTTACTGTGTGTCCCCCAAAATTCGTTGGGGGAATTACATTCCCCAAAGCATGTTGAAGTACTAACCCCCTGCACTTCAGCATGTGACCTCATTTGGAAATGGGGTCATTGTAGAAGTAATCAGTGAAGAAATGAGGTCATAATGGAGTTGGGTGGGCCTCTAACCCAATATGACTGGTGTTCTTATACAAAGTGGAGATGTGGGCACAAACATGCATACAGAGAAAATGCCATGTGAATATGAAGGTCATGTGAAGATGCATCCTGGGAATGTATCTACAAGCCCAGTAAAACCACATTCTGCCAGCAAACCACCGGGAGCTAGAGGAGACACATGGAACAGATTCTCCCCCAGAAACAACTCTGCACTCACCATGATCTGAACACTTCTAGCCTCTAGAACTATGAGATAATAAATTTCTGTTTAAGCCAGGGGTCCCCAACCTCTGGAATCTGATGCTTGATGAGCTGAGGTGAAACTGATGTAATAAAAATAGAAATAAAGTGCACAATCAATGTAATGAACTTGAATCATCCCAAAACCATCCCCCGCATCCCAGTCTGTGGAAAAATTGTCTCCCATGAAACTGTCCCTGGTGCCTAAGCCATCCAATTTGGGGTGCTTTGTTATGGCAGCCCTAGGAATCTAATACAGTAGCATCCATATCAAATTCTCAGTCAGCATCTACACACCTGTAACAGTACCACTGTGGGTCACAGGGCCTCTCTAGGCCCATTCTTTCTGTAGACCACTCTGAAGAAAACTCTAGTCAGCTCTACATAGACTATTGTTCCTCTATCTGATAACATTCAGTTCACGTTTTCATTCCTCTACTAAAGCAGCTATTTCCCAGCTTTATCAATTTTTCACTTCTGGTTTCCAAATTAAAGTTCTCTGGTAACTATAAAATGATACATATGTTCTTTCTTTACTCCTCATTGGATTGAAATACACAATATCTATAAAAAGATGTTAGTTTCAAAATACAAATAACCATAATACTTATCGAATGTTTTTTTAAATCAGGATATGCACAATTACCTCTAATGTATGATCTCAATTTGTTTCATTGTTTTTCTCTTGATGAACATTTAATATGCAAGGACCCATCACATCTTTGTACTTGAGTTTTGTTCCACTAAACCAAAAAAATCTCAAATGTGAATTATTCACATCCTTACTTAAAACATAAGTTTAAGGTAATAAAAGAAGCCTGCTGCTAAGTCACTTCAGTCGTGTCTGACTCTGTGTGACCCCATAGATGGCAGCCCACCAGGCTCCCCATCCCTGGGATTCTCCAGGCAAGAACACTGGAGTGGGTTGCCATTTCCTTCTCCAATGCATGAAAGTGAAAAGTGAAAGGGAAGTCGCTCAGTCGTGTCCAACTCTTAGTGACCCCATGGACTGCAGCCTACCAGGCTCCGTCCATGGGATTTTCCAGGCAAGAGTACTGGAGTGGGGTGCCATTGCCTTCTCCGAAAGAAGCCTAACGAAAGTAAAATAGTCAACTTTGTGAGATAAAAGGATTTGGCAACTTTGACTATGATTTAATCCATATGCCATGAGTAAAGTGGGAAAGAATGTACACATAATATGACTAAAACATAATTAATGTCTTCTGTATTGTGTTAAGTGTTTTAGTGACATCACTTATTCCACTGTGCAATCTAATAAGTAGTACTAGTATTTTCCTTATTTTATAAATGTAGAAACTGAGACACCAAGAAATTAAGTTAATAGCTCAGGGTCACAGAGCTAGTCATTGGTGGAGCAAGAGTGATGCTTAGGCAGCCTGACTCCAGTCTCCACACTAACCCCTCTCTGATAGAGCCTCTCAACATCCTGGCACATTTTGTTCTTCTTCTGCATGCTAGAAGTGGAACCAAAACAAACCATAGTCACTTAAAGACACTGGGCGTTCAAGAGTTGAAGAAGTTGATTTTTAATGCTCTTAGAAACACTTAATGATCATCTTTTCTAACAGATCCATCATCTTTTAAAATAGTTATAACACTTGAGAGATAGGAGTTACTTGCTTTTAAAGATGGAGAGCTCATAAGGAAAGATTTTGTATCTACTTCTCATTAATAAGATCAGATACTGAGGAAATCTGTGACATGCGTAGGAAAGACTTGCTTTTCAAGGCAACTGACAAGCTTTTAGGCTAAAGTACTGATTGTACAAAAAGAGATGAACGCCTGTCCCAAAATCCAGGGCAAAATTGTGAAGCCAGTGAAACCCAGGGTCTGTGTCATGACGCCTCTTGTTCTGTGCTCCTATCTTCAATAAAACCAACCTCAGGAGTTGAGAGAGAGACGGAGGGAGGGAGAGAGAGTGGTGAGAAATCCTAGTGTGGGTTCCCCGGATGCAGAACCTGAGGCAGGGATTCTTGTTCATGTGGTTCTGGTGAGAGTGCTCTGGGGAGAAGGGACATGAGAGAAGCAGGACAGGAAAAGGTCAGTGTGGTCTCAATTGGAGACCAGCTTTAGCCTGATGCCGTGGAAAGCTCTGGAGTACACATGGCACCATGCCAATAAGGTGTCAGCATTGTCACCCCTATTTTTTTTTCCTAGGAGGTTGGGGGCGGGAGAAGCTACTGTTGGCCCAAGAGCAACTCTTTGGAGACAGGGTCCCCAACACTCACTGCAGCTGGAAGACTAGGGCACCGACCAGCAAAGGAGATCTGCGAGGGGCACCAACAGCACCCGCTAGGCTTGGAGAGGTTGCCCTACAACGAGCGTCTTTTCAGTGATCGTTTCCGCCAAGACTCCTCCCCCGAACCTCTGCTGTGGGTCTGAGAGAATGCCCCATTTTTTTTTTTTTTTTCCGCTCTCATGCAGCACGACCACACTTTCATGCATTTTCCTTTGACTCTAGCAAGCAAACAGGCTTCTCATGCTAAAGGTATTGGACTTCTACAACCAATACCAAAACTGGAAGGAGGGCTAGCTGCCTCCCATATATCAAAGATACCCTTCTAGCCACTGGCGTGATAATTTGACTCCGTCTTTCCCTCTTTTGGTAGTCTGCTTTCTACAGTGGCCTGCCTCCACCTCTGTTATTTTTTTTTCCCTCCGACTTCTGTTCTCTGTTGCTCTTTCTGACTCCATCTGAGGCTACCAGCACAGTCTATCTTGGGCTTCCAGTTTCTAACATTGCCCAGGGTTGTCTTCAAAATGACAGGCCACAAAGATGGGGCTTTGGGCTAAGGATCTTTCAAACAGGGCAGCCATGCTTTGATCTGTTGTATATATTGACCTTCTTCTTGAGCTATTGTTTGAAGATGGGGCTCAGTGACTTTACCGAGTTTCAAACACACTGGTGTCTACCACAGCTGCATCTACAGTATTTTATTTGAGGAAGCGGAGTCCCTATAGACCAAAGATTCTGATATTTGTGCCTTGGATCCCTTTGTATCTAGTAAAGCCATTAGGTCCCTTCTCAGAAGGTTTTTAATGCAAAAAATAAAATACATAGTACTATAAATCTAACCAATTATATTGAAATACAGGTATAAAAGTATTTAAAATCAATCTGTGGTATAATAATATTTGTGTTTGTTTATTAGTGCATTAAAAACTGAAGTCTAGAAGTAGTTCTGGTAACTCTCATAATTCCCAAGTGATGAGCATAAATGATATGGCAACATGGTAATGTCCTGGAAAATATCTGTCCCATTGGTGATAAAGTTACAGATCAATGCCTCATATCACCGTGGTTCACTACCTATATTCATAATTGAAATAGATGCTAAATTTCAGTTAGAGGATAGTGAAAAGAAAAATAAAAGTCCTGAAGCCTCCTGAATGAACTCCAGGTTAAGAAGCCCTGGTAAAGATAGAGTTTAGAAAATAGGTATCATGCCATTCTTCAGTTCAGTTCAGTCACTCAGTTGAGTCCCACTCTTTGTGACCCCATGGACTGCAGCACGCCAGGCTTCCCTGTCCATCACCATCTCCCGGAGCTTGCTCAAACTCATGTCCATTGAGTCGGTGATGCCATCCATCCATCTCATCCTCTGTCGTCTCCTTCTCCTCCCGCCTTCAGTCTTTCCCAGCATCAGGGTCTTCCAGGAGTCAGTTCTTTGCATTAGGTGGCCAGAGTATGGAGTTTCAGCTTCAGCATCAGTCCTTCCAATGAATTTTCAGGACTGATTTCTTTTAGGATGGACTGGTTGGATCTCCTTGCAGTCCAAGGGACTCTCAAGAGTCTTCTCCAACACCACAGTTCAAAAGCATCAATTCTTTGGCGCTCAACTTTCTTTATGGTCCAACTCTCATATCCATACATGACTACTGGAAAAAACATAGCTTTGACTAGATGGACCTTTGTTGGCAAAGTAATGTCTCTGCTTTTTAATATACTGTCTAGGTTGGTCATAACTTTTCTTCCAAGGAGCAAGCATCTTTTAATTTCATGGCTGCAGTCACCATCTGCATTGATTTTGGAGCCCAAGAAAATAAAGTATCTCACTGTTTCCATTATTTCCTCATCTATTTGCCATGAAATGGTGGGACCAGACGCCATGATCTTAATTTTCTGAATGTTGAGTTCTAAGTTTGCCATTCTTACAAACTGTTAAATAACTCGTACAAACACGTACACACACAACAAAAATGACACGTTTGTGCCACATTCTTTGAAGTTGAATGCCATGACTTGGCTCCCAGGAAGCCCCAGTGCCCCCTGCTTCTTTCTGGGTCCAAGATCATCTATCTCACAGTCCTTGGGAACAGGGTCAGACACTAGACAGATGCCCAGAATCTCCTTGAAAAGTAAAAAGAAAGCATTTTAGGGAACATTTACACCCAAACTCCCCACAAATTTGTAATATGAAAGTTCAGCAGTAGAAAATCACTTGCCCAACACAGTGTGAGCTATGTGGTTTGCAAGATGTTAATTGCAGTTGGCACTTCTGAGGCTGGTGTGAGATGTGTCGGCCTTCATCTCCCAAGTTGTTTCTGACCTACTTTCTTCCTGACCACCCCACTAGAAAAAAGAAGGAGGAAAAAACTGAATTTGCTCTAAGTGTTTTCTGAGGACTTTTAATTAAAATATTTTGATGGATAATGTGCTTTCATAAAAATTTTAATGGAAGTTGTCTTTAGAGCTCATATTTTATGTCAGCGGGCAGTTATGACCTAGATTGAACAAAATCTAGGCCTGACTCATTTTTCTATTAATATAGTGATAATCCCCCATGAATATTCATATTTTATCCATTCTTAATGTTTTTATGTATCTCCCTTAGATGAAACAGCTTAAAATTTCCATTTTATCATACAGGAAATAAGCACAGTAGATTTCAAACAGGTAATGTAAACTCTGGGGGTTCCTTCATGGCTCAGTAGTAAAAAAAAAAATCCGTCTGCAATGCAGGAGACATGGGTTCAATCCCTGGGTTGGTAAAATCCCCTGGATGAGGAAATGGCAACCCACTCCAGTATTCTTGCCTGGGAAATTCTATGGACAGAGGAGCCTGGAGGGCTACAGTCCATAGGGTTACAAAAGAGTCAGACAGAACTTAGTGACTAAACAACATAAATGTAAATTTTACCAAACTTGGGTTAGTTTATTTCACTGATTTTTGTGTGCTGCTCCTGCTGCTAAGTCGCTTCAGTCGTGTCCGACTCTGTATGACCCCAGAGACGGCAGCCCACCAGGCTTCCCCGTCCCTGGGATTCTCCAGGCAAGAACACTGGAGTGGGTTGACATTTCCTTCTCCAATGCATGAAAGTGAAAAGTGAAAGGGAAGTCGCTCAGCCGTTCCCAACTCTTAGCAACCCCATGGACTGCAGCCCACCAGGCTCCTCTGTCCATGGGATTTTCCAGGCAAGAGTACTGGAGTGGGGTGCCATGTAAACACATTTTAATTCTCAAGTGAAACTCCAGTCAAATGAGTCCCAATCCTTGAAGACCATTTTATACATCAAATTCTTTCTTCCCACTCCATAAGGTCTCTCTTCCTCCAGCAAAAGCATTTTTATTCCATCCTTTACTGCTCAGATGTTCTAAATTTCAATCTATTTGTTTAACAAATATTTCACTAAGATGTTCTCTCTAATGGGCAGTGAATTAGACCTGGGGATGCAATAATAAACAAGATCTGTTCTGATCCCTGAGGGCCTCATAGTGAGGAAGACAGATACAGCTAACCAGGCTGGTGGTACAGTAGAGGCAGGAACTGAAAGCAGTAGAGGTACTGAGGAGCTTATCATCCATCTGTTTAAGGGATTAAGATGAAACTTCAAAGAGATAAATGATTTTTTTTTTGAATTGGGTCCTGAAAGATGAGTAGGAGTTTTACAAGTGGAGAAGCCTGGAAGAAAACTCTCTAGGTTTTAGTTATAGAATTTTCAGAAAGCAAAATTAATTAATTAAAAATTTGAAAAGTAAACCTAAATATTAATCCAAAAACTGGATGAGAAGATGAAATACATCCTTGGGGCTATCTTACACCCCGAAGTTTGTACCTCCACTCCCTTACCCCTATTTTGCCCCTCCCCCCTCCATACTGGTAACCACTAGTTTGTTCTCTGTATCTGTGGGCCTGTTTCTTTTTTGTTATATTAACTAGTCTGTTGTATTTTTAGATTCCACTATAAGTGATATCATACAGTATTTGTCTTTCTCTCTCTGACTTATTTCCTTTGGCATAATACCCCAAGTCCATTCATATTGTTGCAAATGGCAAAATTTCATTAATTTTTATGGCTGAGTAGTATGAATTGTGTGTGTATATGATATATATATGCAACATATATATCATGTACCGTATCACATCTTCTTATTCATTCATCTGTTGATGGATACTTAGGTTGCCTTCATATTTTGGCAATTGTAAATAATGCTGCTATGAGCATTGGTGTTCATGCATCTTCTCGAGTTAGTGTTTTTGCTTTTTCTCAGATATATACCCAGGAGTGGAATTGCTGGATCGCGTGGTAGTTCTATTTTTAGTTGTTTAAGGAACCACCATACAGTTTTCCACAGTAACTGCACCAATTTACATTCCCACCAACGTGGAGGTGTGTGTGTGTGCTAAGTTGCTTCAGTCATGCCCGACTCTGTATGACCCCATGGACTGCAGCCCTCCAGGCTCCTCTGTCCATGGGATTCTCCAGGCAAGAGTACTGGAGTGGGATGCCATACCCTCCTCCAGGGGATCTTCCTGACCCAGGGATTGAACCCGCACTTCTTATGTCACCTGCCCTGACAGTCGGGCTCTTTACCACTAGTGCCACCTGGGGTTCCCTTTTCTCCACATCCTTGTCAGCATTTGTTGTTTGTGTTGTTTTTGATGATAGCCATTCTGACAGGTGTGAGGTGACGTCTCCTTGTGGTTTTGATTTTATTTCCTGATGATTAGCAATGTTGAGCATCTTTTCTGTGTCTGTTGGCCATCTGTATTTCCACTTTGAAAAAAATGCCTATTCAGCTCTTCTGCCCATTTTTAAATCAAGTTGTTTGGTTTTTTTTTTTTATGTTGAGCTATATGAGCTGTTTGTATATGTTGGATATTAACCTCTCATCGGTCATATCATCTGGATCTGCATAACTCCAGAAGGCTTTGGCATTACACTGGGTTTTTCTTTTAAATGTGTAAGTATGCTGAGGCTGGCCTTGGGGTAGTCTAGTTTTGGGGGGAAAAAACAATTTTTATAAGCATTTGATCTACAGGATTTGCAATAGAAATGAACAGAACCAATGTGCCAAAGAGAGCATATGGCTAACTCTGGGAATTCCGATTACCTCACTGGGGACAAATCCAATAGACCACATGACATTTATCATGATCTCTATTGTCCTGATTTGGAGTGGGAATTAATTTCCTCTTTGACTTTGGACAAACTTTTAGGGAAAATAATGACATAGGTCAATGTTTGTTGGGGACAGGGTTGGCAGGGAGACTCAGGATGGAAATAGATTGAGGATCAGTTCCAACAATCATCACTGAATGAGCCAAGGGTTCTTACTTTAATGAATAGAGTAGAAATAAACATTTCAACAAACACACATCCCCCAAATTTCATGTCCTCGAAGAGGAGGATGAAAATTAGTGGCACATATATTAGCAATCTCCCCCCACACACAAAGAAATCCACAGCAAATTTAGAACCAGGAGAAAAATCAAGCTAACTTTTGTTCTTCGGTTATTCTTCATTTGTGTTATTAGATTACCATTCTAAAAATACTTGGTGAACACTGTACAGTGTAATGAAAAGAAGTGGACTTTGAAGTCAAACATACCTGGATATGAATCTCAGGTTACTAGGGGTGTTCTCTGCTGCCTATTTCATTAGGTGGGATACAAGGATTAAGTGAGAAATAGAATTACAGAGCATGTGCCTGGTACCTAGAAATTGCTCAGTCAAATTAACCAGCAGTCACAGTAGTAGCAGTAGTAATAGTAGTAGTAATATTATTTAATAACCTTTCTGAATGTCACTTTCTTCATTGGTAAAGAGAGGGAACTAATGCCCACCTTGTAAGTGTTTTGAGAATAAATTTGCAAATGAAATAACTTGTTTAAAATACCTAAGCCAGTGTCTGGCTCAGTGGAGGTATTCAATTAATATAGTTGCTATTATTAGTGTGTTATTGTTTGCCCAGTACCCCATGACTTCCCCTCAGTGATCCCTGTTCCCACTCACTGGACATGTCCTTAAAATCATATCCACTAGTCCAGTGGACCATAGTTATTGCTCTACCCTGGGTCACGTGACATGCAATTAGAAATGTTTATCATTGGACAGGAACATTGATTTGGCTTGGTCCTTACTATAAGTTCTCTCTCCCTGATTTTTTTTTAATATTTATTTATTTGGCTGTGCTAGGTTTAGTTGCGGCACACAGGCTCTTTAGCTGTGGCATACAGGATCTAGTTCCCTGACCAGGGATCAAACCCCAGGCCCTCAGTATTGCAAGTGCTGAATCTTAGCCATTGGAACACCAGGAAAGTCCCTGCCCCAGGTCTTAGTTGTAGCACGTGAGATCTTTGATCTTTAGTTTTGGCATGTGAACTCTTAGTTGCAGCACGTGGGATTTAGTTCCCTAACCAGGGATCAAACCTGAACCCCCCTGCATTGGGAATGCGGGGTCTTAGCCACTGGACCACCAGGGAAGTCCCTTTCCCTGTTCCCTTGGGCACTCTTTCCCCCACTGGCACTCTTTCACCGTTACCAACCTCTTTTAGTTCACTGCTTAAATACAAGTATTTTTATCTGAGGAAAGGAAGCAGAACCATTGCTTAAGACAAAGTCCTCCAGGCAGTTGCATTAGGAGATGGTGATGTGGTGAAATCTCTGTTCTAATCAAGCTGTTCAGTCTTTTGCTTGGACAATGGGAGGAGCAGCACAAGGACACGTGAAATGGGGGGAACCAAAATCCTGGTCCTGAAAAACATAGGTTGTGCCAGGTGGTACCAGGTGGATGGTGAAGAACAGAGACTGCTTCTTATTTTGGAGCTTATTTATCAACCCCAAGTAATCTCCAATTTGTTGAAGGGGACCTTTAATCTCTGAAGTAGAACAAAACCCAGCTTTGATTAAAAGCCTTTATTGTGAATTTATGAAGCATCTAAATTTACAAAGTAAATTTCCTGAGAAAGTAAATTGTGCAGAGAAATCTGGCTCATGATAACACATCCAAGCGCAGAAGAAAAAAATCATTTCCTGTTCCACTCAGGTTGCTAGTTACTTTTCCATTTACCTTAAATTTCCTCTTGCTTTATGTTGTTTCAAATAAGCAATAAATGTAGAAGAAACAGAACTTTAAAAAATTAATTATTAAATCCTATAGGACTAACACTCCCATGTTTCATTTCCTGTCTTGTGCCCCAGAGAAGCGCAACTATGAAATGATGTATACAGCATGATTCAATCAACCCACTTAAAACAATTTTCTATTTATCTTTTTGTGAATGGTAAACGAATTCATGTTTCTTGTAGAATGTAGAAGTTGCCAAAGATGAAAGAAAAATCACTCATAGCCCCAGTAGAGAAATAAATACTATTAGCATGCTGGTGAAGTTTGCTCCTGTACTTCTATGCATTTGATGTTGTATTAATCAGAATCATAGTATACATACATATTGTTTTGTGATCACATTTTAAAGTCATTCAATGCCTTTTTCAACATGAGCTTTACTGGCTGCATAGTATTCCATCAAATGGCTCATTTAGTAGTCAGTCTCATTTGGTTAGCCATTTGTTTTGGTTATTTCTAGATATTTGTGCTATTTTAACACTTCAGGTGGGAATTCCCTGGCATTCCAGTGGTTAGAACTCTGTGCGTTCACTGTTGAGGTAAGTCAAGTGGTGCAGCCAAAAAAAACATTTCGGGAAACATTGTTGTGCATACATTTGGCCATGGCTATTTATTTATTTCTCTAGGGTAAATTTCTAATAGGGGAGTTTCTGTGAAAATGGTATGTTTACTTTTTAAAGGATTGTTTTAAAGGTGCATTTTTTACTTTGTAGAACCTACCACAAGTATAACTAAATGACCATTCGTAGAATTATTTTTCAAATGACTGACTTCTCAAATAGTTCTAACAATTTGGCCTCCAATCTATATCTCTTTGTCTTTCATACTTGAAAGTACTATGAAAATCTTTTTATCAGGAACATGTGTCTTTTTACTTTGGGCAGTACAGTAGCTATAAGCATATGCCATGAATCAAAGTGTTCAGTAAAGTGCTGTATATGTGCACACCTAACACAGATGTTCCCTATAGCCCGTAACTTCTACAAGGGCAGGCATCGCCCATCCGCTTACCTCTGTGTCTGTAGACACAGCATAGCATCTGGCACATAGAAGAAGCTCAAAATTTACTTTGGTTTTTTGTTTGTTATTGTTATTTTTAATTGGAATATAATTGCTTTGCAATGTTGTGTTAGTTTGTAGAGGTCCAAGAGGGAAGGGATATATGCATACATATAAAAATTACTTACTGAATAAATGAATGCAGGATATCTGGTAAGGATTACATCAATTTGCATTCCCACCAATAATGAGAACAGCTCTTATAACATGTCAGTTAACCTTTAGGCAAAAATTCTATATATTCCATAAATGCTCGGTGGTTTAATAAAATATATTTTAATAGCTTAAGTAGACAAAACTATCTAAAGGAGTCATTCTCACCAACATTAAAAACATATGATGTTAATTTACCTACTTTGTATATAAATGACCACTAGAAATTTGAAGTAAGCCACTTATGTAATTTTAAATTTCTTAGTAGCCACCTTAAATAAAAAGAACTGGGTGAAATTGATTTTAATATATTTATTTAATCTAGTAAAATACTTTTACTTTCAACGTATAGTAAATATTAAAAAGGATTATAATTTTACACTCTGTTTTTCATAATAAGTCTTTGAAATCCAGTGTGTTTTGCATTTAGAGCACCTCACAATTCAGACACTCAGTTTTCATCAGAAATACTTGACCTGTGTTTAGATTTCATAACATTTACAGCTGGTCCATACTCAAAGGTATTCCTTTGAGTTTGTGTGAGGTGGGAATACTCACACACAAATTGTTCCAAATATCCTACAAAGTTTACCAATAACCGAATCAAGTATAAGTTTTTCAATTTGAATTCAAATAAAATTCAGTTCCTCACTGGCACTAGTCATAATTCAAATGCTCAGCAGGCTCACATGGCTCACGGTTGCTGTATTGGATAGTATTGCAGAGACCAGCTCTTTAAGTATCTTTCGTATGGCCTATTTAACAAGTATTTGCATAAATTAGACCTTATTACCCCTATTTTCAGATGAGGACATGGAGATTCTGAGAAGTTATCACTTACATAAGATAATGCTGTTTGGAATTGGTTAAGACTCAAATCTAGGCATTTAGACCCCAGAGGCTAAATCCTTCTCCTTATCGCGTTAGCTAGGGAAAAAAAAAAGACAGCAAAATGGAACATCTGTGTTAGGTGTGCAAATATCTGGAAGTTTCCTAGGCCCTTTGCTTCAATGGCATATGGTTATGGCTACCATGTTGCCCAAATTAAAAACATAAACACATGGTTTTGCCAAAAGATTCTTGCACTTCTTTCAGGTGTAAAAGACAGTGAGAGAGACATCGTTTGGAAGCCAAAATGTTGGAATTTGAGGACATTTCAGTAGTTTATAGTAGTAGTTTCTAACTTCTTTTAAGCAACAGAACCCTTTTGTACCTGAGATCTTAGATAGAACCCCAATATATAGACTCAATGAAAGCGAGGTTTCTCTATTAAATCACAGATGAGGGAGTTCCCACTCCACATCCCCCTCTGCTATGCCCTCCCCTTAGCATGGAAGTCCCTGAGATAATGCCCCAAAGCCCCACAAACCCCACCTTCTAAGTAAAGCTAAAAATCCCCTGAACATTATATGTAAAATAAACATAAGAAGACTCAGAAAGGTAGAGAGAAGTCAGAAAAGCTAGAGAGTTTGGACCCTGAAGAAAAACATGGTGGTGAGTTCTTGGTTTTTCGGCCTTTTGATTTCGCCTCAAATATCCCAGTCCAGGTACTGCAGAATCTTGCAAAGTGGAAACACCAACGGCCACAGACCCAAAAAAACCCCCCGCCCCAAAACCTACCCTCTTTAGCCAAAGGACCATAAAAGAGACATCCTAGAAAGACAGAAAACTTCAACAGTGGCCATTTGTCTCCAGGTGAACTCCATAGAAAGACTGCAGCCACCACCGCCGTCTTCATCAGCAAAGGAAAGTATGGGAAACCCATATTTGCACACTGTCCAGGCTGTCACAAGGTGCTGAAAGCTCTCCAAAAGGGTGTTATCAGGGGTGACCAAGTCAGGAGCTGGGACCTTCGTCTCTTCCAGGCTGAAGATGGTTCACCCACCTCCTGGTGTCAGCAGGGACCACGTGGGAAACCTGGACTTCCATTCCCACTTGGAAGGAAGGAGGAACCCCTCCTCTCTCCCATTGGAGTGATGTCAGAGGCAGCCTAGCAGAGTCCAGACTTTTGCCACCATTCAGTGGTAACAAGGCCTCCCGCCCATGTTGTCAGTGGAAGCTTTGTGGGGAGCAATAAAGAGGCACCCCTGTTCCTCTAAGCCAGGGTAGTTCACAGAGGCCCAATAAGGAAGGAACCTGAACTCTCACCTCAACCCTGCAGTAATGAGAAGCCCTCCCTGCCGAGGTTTCAGTGGAGGCCAGTGGAGAACCTGGATTTCTCCCCATGCCTAGCAGTAAGAAGGCAGTACACACACCCCTCCTCCCTGCTCGAGTGACGTCAAAAGAGGTCAGCTAAAACAGAAGCCTTAAATAAGATCCAGTATTTCATAACATAATATCAAATATGTCCAGGTTTCAACCAATATCACGTGTCACACCAAGAACTGGAAAAGCTCAACTTTCATGAGAAAAGACAATAATAGACATCATCACTGGGATGATGCAGATGTTAGAATTATCTGTCAAGGATTTTAAAGCAGCCATCATAAAAATGTTTCAGTGGGCAATAATGAACACACTTAAATGAAAAATCAGAAAGTCTCAGCAAAATAATATAAGGTATAAAGAATCTAATGGAAATTTTACAAGTGAAAATACAATAGGCAAAATTAAAAATTAAATGAATGAGCTCAACTGAAGAATGCAGAGGATGGACAAGAAAACTGGTGAACTGGCAGATAGAACAATAAAGATTACCCAATCTCAACAATAGAGTAGACTGGGAAAAAAAAATGAACAGAACCTCAGAGACCTGTGGGACTGTAACAAATAATCTAACATCTGTGTCATCAGAGTCCCAAAATGAGAGGAGAAAGAGGGTCAGGCCTAAAAAGTATTTGAAGAAATAATGGCTAAAATGTTTCCAAATTTGGCAAGTGACACAAAAAGATTCAAGAAGCTGAGCAGACCCCAAATGGGATAAACCTAAGCGATCTTTCACACAAAGATACATCATCATTGGGAATTCCCTGGTGGCCTAGTAGTTAGGACTCCTCGCTTTTACTGTGGAGGGCCTGGGTTTGATATCTGGTTGAGGACCTAAGATCCCACATGCTGCCCAGGATGGCCAAGAAAAAAAAAAAAAAAGAATGGTAAAAGATAAATCGTGGTCAAACTCCTGAAAAGACAAAGGACAAATCTTGAAAGCGGTGAGAGAGAAATGACACATTACCTATAAGGGAAAACAATTCAAATGACAGCAGATTTCTCTTAAGGAACTAAGGAGGTTGGAAGGACGTGGCATAAAATTTCTGAAGTAATAAAGAAAAGAACAGGACCGCCCACCAGAATTCTACATCCAGTAAAAATAACCTTTAAGAATAAAAAACGTAATAAAGACGTTCTCAGATGAAGGAAAATATAAGGGAATCTGTCACTAACAGACCTATGCTAAAATAATAGCTAAAGGAAATTCTCTAAACAGAAAGGAAATGCTAAAAGAAGAAAATCTTGGAACATCAGAGAGGAAGAAAGAATAATGGAGAGAATCAAAGCATGAAGGATCAAAACTCAAGAAGGAAAGTCTTGAATTTTCTAAAGTATGTTTGACAGTTGAAGCAAAAATTATAATACCACCTGGAAGAGTTCTCAATGTATGTATAGGAAATGTTTAAGACAATTATATTATCCATGGGAGAGGGTAAAGGAACATAAAAGGAAGTTGGATTTGTACCCTTCACTCGGATTTGTAAGATGCTCCAACTAGTAGACAGTGGCGAGTTATGTACATGTAATATAGTAACAAGCAACTATTCATTCAGAGAGACTCAGAAACAATAAATTAAATAAACAGAAACTAATCATGAAAACAAAAATAAATAAAAATGGAATTCTAAACAATGTTCAAGTAGGAAGACAGGAGGAAAAATAAAACAGAGTACAAACAGAAAACAAAGAAAAAAAGTGACAACTTCTTTCAAGAATGTAGAGTAGAGACTTCTTACCTGGTGGTCCATTGACTGGGGCACTGAGCTCCCAATGCAGGGGGCCCAGGTTCCATCTCTGGTCAGGGAAGTAGATCCCACATGCCAGAACAAAGATCCCACCACAACTAAGATCCAGCCCAGCCAAATAAAAAAATTAATAAGTAAATAAAAGGAATTTAAAGCAAAAGAATGTAGAGTAACTGGATCTCTCTCTTACATTTTTGGTGGGAATGTAAAATAGTACAGCCACCCTAAAAAATAGTTTCACAGTTTCTTAAAAAACTAAACATATACTTACCTTATGACCCAACAGTCTTACTTCTGGGCATCTATCATAGAACAATGAAAACTTATTGCTACACAAAAATCTATGTAACTGTATTAGTAATAGTCCAAAACTGGAATCAACCAAGATGTTCTATTATAAGTGAATGATTAAACAAACTGCTACATCCATACTATGGAATCCCACTCAGCAATAAAAAGGAACCATCGCGATTACACAGCAATTTGGATGCATGTCAAGGACACCACACTGAGTGAAAAGCACAATCTCAAAAGGCCACAGACTGTACGATTACATTTATGTAACATCCTCAATATGACAGAAGTATAGAGACAGAGCTAATTAGTGATTATGAAAGGTTAGGGCTAGTTAGGATAGAACTTTAAAGGAATAGCATGAGGGAAATCTCTTGGTGATGGAACGTTTCTGTATCTTGATTGTGGTTCCTTCAATCAATCATTATTTCAAAATACAGTTTTTTTGAATGGTCAGATTGAACTGTATCAAATGTGAGTAAGAAGGTTAGAATAACTGGAACTTTCATTCACTGCTGACAGGAGTATAAACTGACAGCATCACTTTGGAAAACACTTTGGCCATACCTACTGAATCTAAATGTGTATGTATGTGTGTGTATAGCCAAAAGGTACACACACATACCCACACAGCCCTTTCGGTTTGGCAACTCCACTCTTTGTTATATACTCAAGTGAAATGAGAGCGGATGTCCACCAAAAGACCCATGAAAGAACGTTCATGGTGCTTTTATTCATAATATTCAAAACCTAGAAACAACTAGAATATCCATGACCATTAAAGTGGATGAGTAAATTGAGGTGTATTCATACAGTGGAAACGAGACAACCATGGAAAGAACTGAGGACTGCTTCACACAACCACACAGAGCCGGACACAAAGGAACACACGCATACTGTATGATTCTGTTTGTGTAAAAGGCGAGAACTGACAAAAGCAACCAATAGAGGTGATAGAGGTCAGAGTACTGATGATCTCAGAAGAGGAGAGTGGTTACTGACTGAGAAAGGGCATGAAGGCGTCTTCCAGGGCTCGGGATATACTCTGTATCTTACTCTGGGTGGTGTTTCTGGGCATGTATACCTATGTAAAAACTCATCAGGCTGTACACGTAAGATTAGAGCACTTTACCATATGTAGGGAAAACCTCAATAAAAAGTAAAAAAAAAAAAAAACAAACTGAAAAAAGACAAACTGAAGTGGTACTGGGAGACCGCTGCGCACTGTCTGGGCGTGGTGTATGAGGGACACAGATACTCCTCTTGCCTGCTGGGGCCTCTGGCATGGAACACCTTTCTCACCTCTGCCACCTCTCTTGATGGCAGCATTTCAGCTCCAAATCTGGAGTCCCTGGCTCTTCAGTCCAGACCATGGTTATGTTACACCCTACATTTACTTACCTCAGTTAAGGAAGTGATCGAACCTTGGGTGAATATCTGTTTACAAATATTCGCAGGGAATAATGCAGCACAGTGCTCAGGCATGGGCTGTGAAACCAGATTACATTGCCTGGATTTGAAACTCTGCTCTGTCCCTTATTCAGCCTACTGGGGCAAGACCTTCAGCTCTGTGGCTCTTCAGTTTCCTCCCCGCAGGGTTATGATATCCAGTAAAGTCTAAGCTAAAGTTAGGTAAGATAGAGACTTTCCTGGTGGTCCAGTGGCTCGGACTCTGCACTCCCAATGCAGAGGTCCCAAGTTCAATCCCTAGGCAGGGAACTAGATCCCACATTGCCCCAACTAAGAGTTCACATACCACAACTAAACATCCCACATGCTGCAACTGAGACCTGGTGCAGCCAAATAAATAAAGTTTCTTATTTATGCAAGACAATATGCCAGTGTCTGATATTTAGGAGCAAGAAGCAAATCTGATTCATTCCTGGGTCCTAAATACTACAGTGCTTGCCACACAGCAAATGATGGTAGAGTCTAATGGTTTAAAAAAGGGTTTCTGGAGCCACAGAGACGCAGGTGTTCAAAACCCAGTCTCCCTCTTACCAGCTGTGTGGCTTTGGGCACACAACTTAACCTCTCTGATGTCAGTTCCCTTGTTTATACAATGAGAGAATTAAGCATTGATTCATAGATTTAGCACCATGCTGATGCATAGTAGAAACTCAGAAGTGTTTGCCTAAAGATAAATATCTGTTTGACGGACTTGAACTGCAAAGGGGTTGCAGTTGAATCTACAAAATGAACAACTGTACTTCTCTGAGTAATCCGAGCCTAAAGGTTCCATGGAGCTTAGGAGGAAATATTTGCCCCCAGAGTGTCCATTATGGCTGAAACTTACAATGTACTCTTGGGGGAAGGTAAACTTCTTTTACTTCAGACTCCACCTCTGAAGGGAGAGATGTGAGCTGCTTTCACTGGTGAGCCTGAGGGAGGAGAAGGAAAAGCTTTCCTTTTCATACCCTTCTTCTGGATAAAGGCATACTCGTGTGGAAGCTGGTAGGTGGCACTGGGCCCACTGAGGGGTATTGATTTGTTCTTTCCAGGAAGAAATGCACATTATTCATTTTTAATAGGCTGTCTTGTTCTGTAAGGCAACTCCTGTGACTTTGAAATAACTCGTTTGTGTGGGTTAGGCATTGGCTGCTTTGGAGGGGAGGTGTGCTGTTTTGATTAAGTGGGTGCACAGAAGAGCTCTGTTCTCACTCCTGTGATTAATGGAGGAAGTGTCCTTTGTCCTGCTGTCCACCCGCTCCTCCCTAGGCGCTCATGGTGCACAGTCGCCCCAGAGCTCATTATGACCAACAACTTGTTCTGTAGCACTGTCTTCTCTCGTATGGTCAAACGTGTCATTCTACAGACTAGTTTGAAAAGCTCTGTCCAGTATCACTTCACCTGGCACTGATCACTTTTCCAAACATCTCTCATCACTGTTTTATTTTGCCCTCACAGCAACAACCCGGTGAGGTAACAGACAGACCTATTTCACTGCCAAGAAAACTAAGGCACAGGCGGTGGAAAATGGAAGACAAAAAGAATAGGAGTTAGCCAGTCTGAAGAAGACGGGGCTGCCGGGGCCTTTAGAACTGAATTAATCATTTAATTAATTAGTTAAGTAATACTGTGCAGCAGATGGTGTTCATTCTACTAAGAAAAATAAAGGAAAAAAATAGATATATCGAAACACTGGACATCTAAGTCAGATACCGAAGAATGTTTTCCCAAAATATTCTAGCACAACTTTATGGATAGGGATTCTAATAAGTTGTGCTAAATATAATTTCCTTCTGTATTCATGAGTTTATTCATGAAATACTTCTATAAATATCTCTTGCATGCATCTTAACTGCAAGACACACTGTGGAAATGGAAAAATGAAAAAACATGTGACCTCAAGAAGTTTACCATAGAGTAAGAGGAGATTTTAAGGTACACAAATAAAATAGAATATGGAAAGTAACTTTAGGGTTTCAGAGGAGACGGAGGACTATGGGAGCAGCAAGCAATCCCAGAGAGAGTTTCATGAAAGGCATCTCTGAGCCTAGAGGAGTTCAGATTTGCACAAGTGGGGAGGGTATGAGACCCCACCAAAGCAGGTTCTGTGCTGTACTTAGTTGCTCAGTCGTCTGACTCATTGCGACCCTGTGGACTGTAGCCCACCAGGCTCCTCTGTCCATGGGGATTCTCCAGGCAGGATACTGGAGTGGGTTGCCATGCCCCCCTCCAGGGGATCTTCCCAACCCAGGGATCAAACCCAGGTCTCCTGCATTACAGGCAGATTCTTTCTCGTCTGAGCCACCAAAGCAGGGGACTGACCTAAATAAACACATCCGAAGTCAGAAAGCACAGGACTTTCTCCAAGTGTCAGAACGACCAGCTGAGCCTGTTACTATTGAGGCCTATTTTAACAGTGCTTGAGGGGAGGAAAAAGAACTAAATCCTCTCATAACATATGTTCTCTCTGCTTGGGTTCTGCATTGTGCAAATTCAGTGGTGTTTGTCTGCTTTCTGGAAGCATTGGTCCTATTCTCTTTCATAGGGACGCAGCAGAGGAACCATTCCTAATCATATCTGTGTGCTATTTTTAGTATAAATTAGTCCCATGAAGACTTCCAGATTAGGCCCGATGGGGCTTTGCATCTTCTGACCCCAGAAATAATTTGGTCTAGAAGGCCACACCAAGAACTGCTTGGGGTTTCCAGCCTGGCAGATTTTGTACCATCCACAATTTGTGTAGCCTCTCTGGGGAGGCCTGAATATGGCTAGCTCTACAGTTCGGGACTGAGAGCTCACGTCCCCCCACCGCCCAGGATGTGTCCCAGGCAGCTGTTCTGGCTGTCTTCACAATATGACCTGTCCTATCGTTGCCCCTGCTCGAGGGATAAACCTGGAGATGAGCGTGAACTCCCTTCCCAGCAGCCCGTGGGACAGGGGATTAGGATGCCACCTGGCCTGTGCCCTCATGGAATTACTGACTGTAGTGGCCCGGAATGGCCTTGGCAGTTATTTTTAAGCCAAGTAGTTAAGAGTAAGTCATCACCTAAAATTTAAGATGTGTGTTTCTCGGCCTCCTAGCAGACAACATTGCTCAGTACATATCTTTACCCTTGGGTGCGACCTATAATAAAGCTGCAGTGTTCTGTAACAGTTACTCATATCATAGTCCAGTGTGATGGATCGTCCTGAGCCTTGAGCTGCTCACTTTGGTCTCCAAAAGGGAAGTGCTTCAAGATCCTTTCCCACTGAGAGGCTTGGGTCAGGATTGGCCCTTATCCAGATACCATCCCTCACAAACCAGGAGCCATTAGGTTTTTCTCTCTGCATCAGCAGGAGGGATAGAAGAGGGTTCCTAGCTTGGGGGAATGCCCACAGGATCAAGGCTTGTTGGTTTCCAGGGCCCACAATGCTCCATGGATAGATAGCTGGACCCCTGACCCTTACTCTCCCTGCCACTTGCTTCCCATGGATTTTCTGACTCTTTACTACATGGCTACCCTGTGACCCTCTGCCTCTCACCGTCCTAGCTCCTCAGTCTCCCCATCCGTCTGCTCTGTTCCACCCTCCCAGAGCTCCTGCCATCTTTCTGCAAACAGACAGTTGACTTGGCTCCTGCTTCTGGCTTCACTGTGGGCCTGACTGCATCTCACAGCCTTATAGGAGAACCATAGGGTCTGTCTCTTCCAACCCTTTCTTCTCCTTGCACTTGGCTATGACCCTTACCATAGCCCTCTGGGATGCAGCTATGGGTCCTTGTCTTAGCAACCCTTACTGCCTGTGTTGGTTCTATGGACACCATATCCACATATAAAAACCATATAACTCAGCAGTCCCACTCCTAGGTATATATCCAAAAGAACTGAAAGCAGGGACTCAGATCTCTGTACACAGATACTCATAGCAGCACTATTCGTAACATCCAAAAGGTGGGAACAACCCGAGTGTCTATCAACAGATGCATGGATAAACAAAATGTGGTCTGTCCAGACAACGGACCATTATTCAGCCATAAGAAGGAATGAAGTTCTGGGCTTCCCTGGTGGCTCAGTGGTAATGAATCTGCCTGCCAATGCAGGAGACATGGGTTTGATCTCTGGTCCTAGAAGATACCATATGCCACAGAGCAGCTAAGCCTGGGCACCACTACTACTGAGCCTGCACACCTACAGCCCGTGCTCCACAACAAGAGAAGCCACCACCATGAGAAGCTCACACGCCACAACTAAAGAAAAGCCTGCGCAGCGAGGAAAACCCAGCACAGCCAGAAATAAAAACAAATGAAGTTCACACGCATGCTGCAGTGTGGAGGAACCTTGAAAATATTATGCTAAGTGAAAGAAGTCAGACACAAAAGACCAATATTGTATGATTCCACTTACACGAACTATCTAGGCAAATCCATAGAAAGCAGAGCAGAGGTTACCAGGGGCCGAAGGGACGGAGGGATGAGAAGCAGTAGTTTAATGGGTACAGAGTTTATATTGGGGATGATGAAAAAGCTTGGGGTATAGTTATTGGTGATGGGCACACAGCATTGTGGATATAATTAATGCCACTGAATTGTACACTTACAAATGGCTAACATAACAAATATTATGTTATATATAAACATAATTTTTAAAACCATATTTTTTTTAAAAAAAAGGCAGTCTCCATCACCAGCACAGCATGAGTTACTATCTGAGGACAGTAGCTGGCACCTGCAAATGCTCAGATATTCAAAACAGATGAGCTTACATAAGGATAGAATTGACTACCCACTAAAGGCCTTACCATTTCCAGCAGAGTTTATTCAGCAGGACTGCCACGGCCTTGCAGAATTACAAAGACAAATCTACTCATAAGGAAAAGAGTCAGGGCCTGCGTTTAAGACAGAGGAGAGAAGCAGCAGAGTCCTTTGAAAAAGGAATAAGGCACCTTGCAGATGCCAAAACGTGGGAACACAGAGCTCATGCCTCCGCCCACCCCCATTCCTCAGGCTGCTTTCTCAGATCAGCACCCTCGTAGGAGAAACTCCATCCGCAAACAGCCATTCTGTCCCTGGCACTGTGCTTCCCCAAGAAGGCAGTGTCTGGAATTTGTCCAAGAGCAAAATGGATTTGTAGGGATCAAAGACTTAATTCACATGAAAAGCAAGGTTTTTACAGCTGGGAAGAAAGACTGTTTAGTGCTTCACCCCACCTCCTTTCTGTAATTTATTTCTGGTGTGTTAGAAAACCCTGGGGGAAAATTCATAGGCTTTTTAAAAAATTAAGATGGGCTCCAGTGAAATTTTCATTATATTCACCAAACCTCAAATTTAGAAAGACACTGTGAGTACTTATGGAAATATGCATTAATGTTCTAGATAATTCTTTAAAGTGTACTCTATAATTTTTATTGTGTCTCCAAGTTTAAAATTCACTTCCTGAAATATGTAAATAGCAGTATCAGGGAAAGGATCACTGCTCTATTTTATACATGGAAATAGACGCCCAGAAAGGAGCAGTAGCAGCTGACTTTGGTTTGTTTGTGGGAGAGACCGGACTAGAGCCAACACCTCCTCAATCTTGAAATCCAGGCCTCTTTTTCCAAAATATCACGCTGAACAGATGCAGTGCAGGGACTGAGATCAGGTTTCTTGGCCAAGGTCAAAATGACGTCAGCAGCAGCAAGAGAAATTCTAAGGAGTGGGGCACCTAGAACTCACATTTTCAGCACTGAGAAGAGCCATTTCTGGGCCTTAACCTTCCAGGCTGTGTGAGTCACAGCCAGTGTGAGCCCACCGGTCAGCCATGTTGGGAGGCCACCTTAACCAAAGGGCTAGCAGGGAGGCCTGCAAAAGGCAGAATTGGGCAAGGCTAGGACCAACGAAGCTGACATTGCCTTGGGTGACCTGTAGTTCAAATGACAGTGTTCCAAATAATAGTAAAGCCTTGGGTCTAGAAGGACAACACAGAAGGGGTGTGATTCAGTGAAAGGGACACCATGGTGAGATTCTCTAGCCTGAGTCTCCACCTGAGTGCTGGCAAGCGAGACATCCTTGGGTCTTGGCCAGTGGCTGAGGATAGTCTACTCCAGCACCTTGGAGAGAGAGAAATGCAGGAGCTGGGAAGGCTCTGCCTCTTCAAACAAGGGCCTGACTCGGGGCCAAAAGTGGTGCAAATCAGGAGAAAAGAAGTAGTTTGGGTACATAAACTAGACACACAGGTTAAGAGTTACGGTATCATTTGGAAATGCTTCTGGTTATAAGTGACAGATAAACAGCTAACGGCGGCTTACCTTAAGAGCATCTGTTGTTTGAAAAAGAGTCCAGAGATTAGTAGTCCCAGGATTTGTTCAATATCTCAACACAGACATAGATGTTTCAGGTTTTTTCCATCCTTCTACTCTACCATTCCTCCGCATATTGGCTTTTTCGCCCTTGGCCTTGCTGTCTAATGGTCACAAAATGGCAAAACGGTCACCACAGCTATAAGTATCATATCCTCATATAACTGCCCCCAAAGGCAGAAAGCAGGGGAAAATATTTCTCCAGAAAGTTCTCCTTATGTCTCCTTGGCCAGAGCTGTGTCACATGACTACCCTCAAGGACACGTGATACTTATTTTTTTTAATGGGTTGTCACATTTATTGTCATAAAACTTTTTACAACAATTCTCATCATCCTTTTGAAAAACATAGTTTTTGTAGTGCTGACCTGAAATAGACTGCCAGATGTGTCTCCAGTGACGATGGGTGTATCCAGGATCAGCAGAGAATTGCAATTTGGGCTCTGCAACCATGTGAGCAGCCTGCAAGTCGCCCCTTGCTCCCTCTACCACCCCCAGTAAGGGAAGGAGAAGACCTTTACAGAGGGGAAATGAAGCTGGGAGGGCTGCCAACAAAAAGTCCCCTGGCTTTTCATGGCCGAGTCCCTGCCAGGAAAGACAAGAGTCTTTCTCCTTCCTGCTGGGCTCTGGCACCATCATCAGTTCAGTTCAGTCACTCAGTCGTGTCTGACTCTTTGTGACCCCATGGACTGCAGCACACCAGGCCTCCTTGTCCATCACCAATTCCCAGGGTTTACTCAAACTCATGAGACACGTGGTATTTAATTGTGCATTACTACAGTGTAAGGTCGGCAAAGGAGAAAGAGGAATGGTTATAGGATAACCAACTAACAGCATCTCCCACCGCATGGCAAGGAGGCTGCAGCTTGCTGGGATATGCTGGGCACCACGGTCCCCCAACCCAGCAGCATCCAAGAGACCAGGCGTGGGCAACCAGACCAAGTCCAGATGCCCATTTCCAACAGTGATGGGGCTTCTAACACTCGTTTAGATGGCTCAGGGCCTGTGTGGGACTAAAGGTCTTTGTAAACACTTTTTTTTTTTTTTTTTTTTTGGCTATGCCGGATCTTAGTTGCAGAATTTGGGCTCTTAGTTGCGGCATTCAGGATTTCATTCCCTGACCTGGGATCAGACCTGAATCTGCAGCATGGGGAGTGGACCAGCAGGAAAGTCCCTGGCTGAGGGTCTTTAGCACAGACAAATGTTTTTGGAACAATCCTTTTAACCTAAAACTGTGTGCATGAAATACTCCTCCCTTTGTGTGAGAAATAATGGTGAAGTCCATCACCATGCCCTTTCCAGAGCTTAGCTGCTGCCACCGGTTCACTGTCCATCTTTGCATCAATGTCAGGAACTCCTGCCCTGGCTCTGCTCAGGTCTGGGGGGCATTACCATGCAGAGGCTGCCAAGCCCTACCCAGCAACGAAGTTTTGTGAAACTTCCCCCTAAATTGCTGGTCTCCTCAGGCACCCCTGGGAAGGCCAGGGCCTCAAATTAGTTCCTGTGATAGGCTGTCTAGGTGTCTTGGCAGCTGAATTTCCTGATAAACCAGACAGACCCTCTCCTGAAAGATTCGATTCCAACTCACAGCAGCTGTCCCCAGAGTCCATGACAGCTAACCAGTGACAGCTGACCCTTAGGTAGCATTTACTGGGAGCCAAGAACAGCATGTTCCATGGCCTTTCTATGCCCACACTCGTGTAATCCTCATTAACAACCCTGTGAGTAGGTACTGTTCTGATCCCACCCATTTTATACACAAGGGAACTGAGACACAGAGAGGTTAAGAAACTTGCTCAAGGTCACCCAGCTAATAAGTGGCAGAGACAGGTTTTGAAATAGGGCAGCCTGATCCCTAAACCCTTGCTCTTCATCACTGCCCTGCCTCTTACCATGTAAACTTTGCAGTCGTGTGAACCAAGCATTGCAAAAATGTAGCTCACAATGGCGGTAGGAAGCACATGGATGCCGAAGGAATGCCAGGCCTGTCATTCATTCTGTCATTGGTCCCCAGGGTCTGGTGCTTTTCCCCAGTGCTGTGGTGGTAGGTCATGGTGGCACCCATCGGGCACTGAGGACTACTCCATCTAGACAGCACCATGCTGTGTTCCTAAGAAGCCTAAGTGGGCAATGTCTAATCCAAATATTTGTCAAAAGAGCAGTCCCCATGGCTGGGCTGCTCTGGGCCAGGCAAGATCAGACATGGCATATGTTAGAATGGAGTTGTCACTTAGGTTATACCGAACATTCCCACATAATGGAGTCTTTGTGAACTTTTGACAATACATAAATAAAACATCTTGTTTCTCATGCAGTGACTTCAGACAGATTTTATGGCTGCCTGCCTAATGCTGACATGAAATACCTTTTGTCTCAACTACTGGAGTCATGAGGTATCAATATTTGAAACACAAAGCCTGCTCCTATCTGTTTTAATTGCTTTGTGCCTTTCTTGTCCATGAAGCACTAAATATGAAATTCATTTTTATGCATGTAGATTTCCTTCAGGGCTCCTTTTAAAGGTTACTCATGACTTCATAAAATATATAAAATTTGAGTTAAAATATGAGGTCTGTTTAATGATTTAGAGTTTTCAGACTGTAATAATCAACGTGAATCACCTTCTGACTTTAGCAACACTTTTAGGTAACTCATCCTCTGACAAGGGGAATATCAAAATTCTAATAGCTCAAAAACAGTATTTCACCTAAATCTGGTGTTTGGGATTTGCTTCTGGATATGTGTGAATCATGGGACAGGTATACAATATTTTCAGCCAAAGGGTGACTCTCTAATGACCTAATCCAGTTCTGGGGCCACCATTACCTCACCCTAAGCTGATTCAGTTTAATGACACACAGTCAGTGACATTAATGACATAATGTGATAAATAATAACCAATGAATAACCCAAGTCAATCTCTTTGATACATTTAAATTTGATTATGAAAAAATGAGCTATATAGAATGAAGACTTTGTTAAGCACTGCTAAGATGGAAATTGCAACTTAAATATTTAGGATATAATCCGATAGCCGCCACCTTAAATTTTCCTTCTGCCCCTGATTAGGAATGAGGAATGGCCTCCTGTGAGAGGTTGGGCCATATGGAATGGGACCAGGTAGGGAAGAACTTCCTAAGGCTCAAGGACAAAGCTAAGTCTCAAGACTGGCCCTTCACAAAAGTATGAAGTTAGGAAATTTCATCATCTGCATCACCCCCTAAATCCCTTTCTTGGCCTGGCCCCCTTCTCCTCACTTCCTCCCCCACTTGCTTTCTGTCCAGTGGAGGAAGGGATGTTCAGGGAAGGCCTCAAGGTCACTGTCTCTTTTCTAAACTCCTGGCTCTGATGTTTCAGTTAACCAGGTTGATTAGATCCATTCAGATGTAACCCAGACTCACAGGAGGTGAATTTGTAGCAGCATTCCAAATTAATAACTTACAGTGCAAGTGTACTGATAGTTTCCAGGCAGACCGATGGATAAGACATTGCCTCTCTTGCAAGATAGCCTGCTAACAAGGCAATAGAAATTCAGGAATGGCTAAGTTAGCCTGTGATAACCATTTCAAAACTTCAGTGGCTGACAGCCAGCAAACGGTATGTCTACTCACACTACACATCGAGCACAGCTCTGCTCCATGTCATATTCACTCAGGCTGCTGAGGTAAAAAAGGAAAACAGAGTTCACAAACCACAGGCGAGGGGTACTGAAGAGAGAAAAAAAAGAAGTATTTGGTGGGGGGATAGCAATATAATCTATAGATAAAGCTCCAGTACTTTGGCCACCTGATGCAAAGGCCTAACTCAGTAGAAAAGACTCTGATTCTGGAAAGGCTGACAGCAGGAGGAGAAGGGGACAACAAAGGACGAGATGGTTGGATGGCATTACCGACTCGATGGACATGAGTTTGACAAGCTCTGGGAGTTGGTGATGGACAGGGAAGCCTGGCGTGCTGCAGTCCATGGGTTACAAAAAGTTGGACACGACTGAGTGACTGAACTGAATATAATCTGCCACAAATACATGGAATCATTTCTCAGGAGAGCCCTAGACGGAGAGTCTAAAAGCAGGATTCCCTTTCTAGCTTTGCTGCATAACCAATTCTTGACCTTGCCCAAGTCACTTCACCTCTCTGAGCTTCATTTGTACAATCAGGACAATAGGGGACTGAATTCCATGACTCTCAAAATACCTTCCAGCCTAGAGACCAGAGGTTCACGATGGCTAGAATAGGGATCCACTCACCAGCCAGAGCCTGAAGCGCATCACCAAAACTTTTCTCTAAAGACTCTAAAACTCTTCAGACTCTAGGCTATAAAAAGCCTGCCATCTCCACTCGGTTTCCATATCTGAACCCCAGAACACAGATGATTCAAGTGACTCTGTCCTCATTTCTCCCAAGGAGAGCTGGTAAGTACCATTCTAGATGCACAGAAAAGAACATGGAATGAACACCCATAGCACCCCTGGCTCTAATCCCCTCTTGGAACTCTCTTATAACTGTCACCTGGGTCTCTTTTGTGGCTTTGAGGGAACTCAGGTCTCCCCAAACTTTGTGACAAGTTCAGTGCTGTCCCAAAATGTCTGCAGATCCCTAGGAGCTCATGATTTCCTGTATTTCTTGACCACTTCTCTGTAAGATTTCCAGCTCTTGCTGAGTCTCACTCACACATTTCTTTCTGTTCTGTTTTCTTTTCTCAGTCCAAGAGGGAAATACAGCCCCTTATCCTTCATGCAGTTGAGGGAAATCAGCTATGCCAAAAGCTAAAGAACTCTGTGTCATGTGTCCCCAAAGTTAAAAACCAAAGTAACAAGAGATCCTTAATGCTTTGTTCTTTCAACATTTGATTCCTCTGTTCTTCTGAGTGACTACTGTAATTCTTTTTAAGTAGTCACCTGAATATTTTTCCATGTGAACAGTCATTCTATTTACTTTGATTCCCTTTGTTTCCAAATGTATACTTGAATTGCTTTTCAAAGTCATCTCTATTCATTTATGAATACAAGAGTCTGCATTCCCTATGGATCCCAACACAATTTCTGGAAAGAAGTGGGAGGGGCGGGGTGGGCATCTTGAATTTTGTACTCATAAATAAGAGTAATGGTAAACCTGATGTTAAGAACTCAGGCAAATTAACCTTTGGCTCTGGCTTGGGACTTGCTCTCCTCCTTTCTTCTCACATGGATATTTTTTTAGTAAATGTCAAATGTTCCTATTTCAAAAATTTCTGAGTCTCTGGTCTCATTGCCACATCAGTTTCAACAGAAAACATTCCCCAAAGGCCTAAATTTACAACAAATACCAAGCCCTAGATGACCTTGTTCTGAAAGTCATAGCCCCCCCCCCCCCACCACCACAACCAGGAATTTCTCAGGTATCCAGCCTGCTACCTGATTGCCTGTTCACCCCGCTCTCATTCTCAGCCTCACACTCACTCTAGTCCTTGCTTAGTTGCTCCCTTGCTTTCTCACTCTCTGCTTCCCCTTCACTTTCCTGTCTTCACTCACTCTGTGAATTCCTATCCATTTCTATATAGGCAATTTTGCCTATATCTTTGTTGTCTCCTTTCACTCACTGTCCACGTGCTTCATCTTCCATCACCCAGGCAGCCTATCAAAGGACTTAGACCCTTCCCTAAGCTCTGGTAGCAGCTAATATAATTGAAATTTCATCCTCCTGTGCTAGCTTAAAAGGCGTCATTCAGTAGAAATACAAATACTCCTGCTAGGATGGGTTTGAGCAACCTTAGTAACTGTGTCACCAAATTTCCTATCAGTGACATCAGTTTCCCAGTATCTGGGAACTGGGCTTCCTGTCTGTCCTGGTTCTCTCTTGCAGCAAACACACTCTCCAAAACCCAGGGGCTTAAATAACCACTTCTTTCTCTTTCACCAGTCCCTTAGTGGACTGAGCTCAGCTGGATGGTTCTCCTGCTCCACATACTGTCACATAGGATTGCAGTCATCTGGGGGCCCAAGAGGTCTGAAACATTCAAGATGTCTCATTCATGAGGCTTGCAGTAAATACTGGCTGTCCACTGGGATCTCAGTTAGGGCTGTTGACCAGCATATCTGAGTTCTCCTTTACATGGCTTCCTCATGTGCCTTGGGCTTCTCACAGCATGGTGACTGGGTTATGAGAAGGGAGTGTCTCAAGAGTGAGCAACTTTGGAAGCTGAAGAGTAACTGCCATTTCTCTTAATGACTGGGCTCAGAATCCCAAGAATATCAGCATAAAGTGAGTTGAAAGGCCAGCCCAGATTCACAGGGAAGGGAAATAAGTTATGCCCTTGATATGAAGAGTGGCATGTGCATAGAGAGAAGGAATTACTGGGGCCATTTTGGGAGACTAGCTAGAACAGTGTCTTTAAATCCTAGGAGCTTCATGCTGACCTCCCCAGTATCTGCTGTCAGATCACTGTGGTAACTCGATGTTGGAAAATCTTCATAATTATTCATACAGGCATACCATACTGACATTTTAGATCTCGGGCTATCCAAAGATAATCATATTCCACTAGTCCTTTCCATGTAAACCAACTTTTTGGTTTGAAATTTTCTTCATAAAGCTCCTAGAATATTTTCTCCGCTTCTGTTATTTTTAGACCCTGACTATACTGTTTAGTGTCCAGTCTGAAAATAGAGCCCAGGTCAGTTGTTTTAACAGGAAAAATTTAATATACGGGTTTCATAAAGCAGGCATCAGAGGGTTGGAAAAGCCAAAGGGGAACACTGACATAAGACAAAGACAATAACTGCAAGAAGCAGGTACCGGCCCTGGGACTGAGGAAGCAAAGGAAAGAAGTCAGAGTTGTTGGAGCCTCGGAGCTCAGAGAAAGGACCCCATGGAGCCGAGACCCAGACCCCAAAGGGGCAAGCTGCTCGGCTGGTGCCTCAGAGGCGTGAGAAGACAGCCTTGCCGAACTGAGGAGAGGATGACGAGCTGGCTCCAAGAGGATTATAAACAACCTGCAAAGTGGAACCAATTGGTGCTGGAAGTCATGGCTACTGACAAAGTATGCTGCTGCTAAGTCACTTCAGTCGTGTCCGACTCTGTGCGACCCCATGGACTGCAGCCTACCAGGCTTCTCTGTCCATGGGATTCTCCAGGCAAGAACACTGGAGTGGGTTGCCATTTCCTTCTCCAATGCGTGAAAGTGGAAAGTGAAATAGTCGCCAGCTAATGCCAGACACAGACGGCACCATCCCTTCTCTGTCTCCCAGCTTGGCAGTCTCTCTCCAGTGCCCCTTTGGGCAGAGCCCAACGCTGACAGCTGGCAAAGCACACATTTGTGGAATCCCCACCCACCCTAGCATCACAAAGAAGAGTTTGGAGTTGAGAAACAATGGCTTAATAACCTGCGTACTGCATCACACTGAGTGGCAGCAGTTTTACTGAGTTATTTTCTTTTGATGAATATATTTATAATATCACTTATGGGGATTAGTGCAGGGCGAGCACAGAAATTGCTAAATCTGTGAGTGAAAACATACTTTAATGTACACTCCAGGGGCAGTTAGTGAACATTGAAGGGCTCTAATCAGTAATCCACCCTCAGCAGGTAGCTATGCAAACATGGCCATCTGAATCTGCCCTGGGGCTTTTATATTAACTGAAGGGGTGTTCAAAGAATTTCTCAATGGTCATATGAGAGATGTTCAAGATATGTGATGGGCTGGAAAGACTGAATGGGGCTCATAACTCTTAAGTAGTAAAAGAACAGGAATCCACATACCCAGCAGCCTAACATGTGGGCACAGCATTCTGGTATCCTGCTGCCTTCAGAAAGAACAGTAGGGCCTAATCTGACTAAAAGACCTACTCACCGGTCTTCAGAATAGTGCCAGGTCCACCCTGGATTAAACCTTTGAGGCCAGGTGCTTGTAGGAATAACTAGGGAACTGACAGTAAGGTCAACTCATAGAACAGGCTGCCTGTTTGGGGACTGTTGGCTCTAAGTACTTGTGTGTTTGGCAGAATTGGGTCTGCACTGTGCTTTGACAGTGATCTTCCGTCTGCTTGCTGGGGAGGAGATCCAGGAGGCTCATGTGACTCTGATCACTAAGTCTTTTCCCATATTAACCCAAGAACCTGGTGATGTCTGAGCAGCGACAGTGGCATAAATTGATTTACAAGGGCTCAAAGAATGCTAGGGAGAGAAGCACAAGGAGAGGTCATATGTAGGGGGCTGAGTCAGAACAGCGTGGGCAGCAGATCATCCATCCATGTACACACTCCTTCCAGGGCTTCTCCCCGGAACCTCAGAACTGTGTGTGTTCAGAAGTCATTTCCTCACCCTGTAGATGATGATCCTCCAGGACTCCAGATCCAGAACAGGCCCCTCCCTCCAGCCTGCTCTCCCTCACCCAGGGCCTGCCCTGCTGGGCTTCTCTCTCTGGCCACCAGATCAATTCTCGTCTCCACTTGGGATATTTGGTGTCCTGTGGGTGAGGAGGTGGGCAGAGTTCTCCAAGGCCATCATTAAGCAGCTATGCTGAGAGTTTCACGGTAACCTTTGAAATAATTGGGAGATGATGAGTCACAACACAAAGGACGGGAGATATTGTACATTTGTTGTTTAGACGCTCATTCGTCTGACTCTTTGCAACCCCATGGACTGTAACCTGCCAGGCTCCTCTGTCCATGAAATTCTCCAGACAAGAATCCTGGAGTGGGTTGCCATTTCCTTCTCCAGGAGATCCTCCCAACCCAGGGATGGAACCTGGCTCTCCTGCATCTCCTGCATTGCAGGCACATTCTTTACCACTGAGCCACCAGGGTTAGGAAGAGGCTAATCATACAATCTAGAGGTCTCCACATCCCTGCTCCTGCATATAAAGTGAAGTTTCCAAAGTCTCTTCATAACCATCTCCCACCAACCCCCCCAACACAAACACAAACACACACACTCTTTCCCAAAGGGATTACTGATCTCATTTGAGAAATAATCAATTCTGTGTTGCCAATCATGCCCAGAAAAACCAGCCCATGTTTTTAAAGGATCAGGTTTTATGTAATAAATTCAGAAAATTAAAAACAATAAATGTATGAGTCAATACCGTGCCCCAGGATGATTTGGGCCTTTGGGAAAAACAGAAGCGGTTTGGCACCTTTGGTTGTGATTTCTGTTCCACTGTTTGGCTGGGATGGGAATTTTCCAATGCATTCGTGCAGTTCATTAAATATGTTATTGTGTTGGCTTATGTTTCTCTTTCAATTTAGGAACTCAGCTCTTAGAAAACATTTGCCTGAAATGAGTCCAAGTAGTTTAGGCCTCAGAAGCAAATCCATTTTGACTAATAAAAGACTAATTTTCTAAATAAGCAAGATGGTTTCTCTTAAATGAGAATCTAATTGTGAAATCCTATATCCTTAAATCTAGCAAATTACTACCAGAGATGCTTCTAAGCCTATGCAACTTGGATCAGATTTCTCATCATCAGAAAAAGGAATAATTTCTCTATCATCAGAATTTGAAATGAGCTACAAGAACATGGGCCTCAGCTGGCAATTACCTCTTGAAGTAAACAAATCCATATGCTGGGACCCTGGAAGATTTGGGTTTCTTCCATGACTTTTCCCAGCCCCTCTATGCACACGCCTACCCTCCCACCCAACACCACCCTCCAACCAATCACTTTCAAATCCTTAATCAGCCTTCCTGTCTGCTCTTTATTGAGGACTGGGAGTGGTTTCTGTCTTTAATTAAATTTTCTTCCTCAAATTCTGAAGACAAAACAATACTGTTCAAATTTTCATGCAGAACAGCTAGTCAGGTGTGACTGATAGACCCTCCCAGCCCTCAAGCCAGACTACATAGATTGACACCCTCTAAAAAGGAAAATTAGCAAGGAACATCTGGGTCTCTTCACTCAGAAATTCATCGATTAAGAATTAGTCTCCTGGCTATAAATAACTTGGAGCAGTGTATCTCACAAAGGCAGATCCGACCACTCCCTCCTAAGGGAGATATGCCTTTGTCCCTGGACATCCAATCAGCCACCAGAGCTGATAAGTATTCCAGCTGCATCCTCTGAATTGTTGCAAACATCATCAGCCCAGTTCTGTCTTTTTTATTACCGCCACAGGGTAAAGCCTCTCTTCAAATTACTAGGGTAACCTGTAGGCTGTCTTGCAATGTAGCGTGTGGATAAAAGTCTAACAAAGGGGGGATATGTGTGATGAAAATAAACAGCACAGAGGGCTTTGAAAAATACAAAGGCTTTGCACATTCTCATTGCCATAAGTCTTCCGGACACACACACATATATACTGGACTTTTCAAACTATATTATTATGAGCAGATCCTCAAACCAAATTGCATTCTTGGTTGTTTGTCCTCACTTATGTATACATTCATTAAGTGTTAGGTCGGCCAAAAAGTTTGTTAGGGTTTTTCCGTAAGCTGTTATGGAAAACCCCAAAGGAACGTTTTGGCCAACCCAATAAAAACAAAATGAGTACTCTCTCTTTGGAAGGCACTAATGATGTTAGGTGCTGGGAATGGTGAAATAGAGGCACAGTTGCAACCTCATGAAGGTCACACATAGCCTATGAGGGAAGATAGTCAATTAAATTAAAAAAAAAATGCCTGTGCTAAACGCTCTGATAAAATCAGGTGTTGGAGCTTTGGCAATGCAGAGAGGCAGCAACTAATTCATTCCTATAGGAGGTGATATTTACATTGATGTCTGGGAGAGGCAGATACCTTTGGAGTAAATAGGGGCGGAAAGATAGATGTAGGGAAGGGAGAAAGAAGAGTGTGTCAGGACAAGGCAGGAGCTTGGAAGAAGGCTTGAAAGTGAGAGATAGTATTTCCTATAATTGGACCTGAAAGATGGTAAGGCGAATAGACTGAGAAGAATACAGTGAAGGAGGTAGAGAGGTTGCAAGAGAAGAAAGTGGAAAAGTAAGAAAAAAATTGTGAAGGGATTTGGGCTTGACCCTGAGGTCAAGGAAAAGTAGGATTAGTTGTTATTCTCAGTTCTTCATTCATACTACAGAAGTGACCATGGCTTCACAGTAGGCAGAGTGTACATCTCTGCCTTTGGGTTTAGCAATGTGACTCATTTTGGCCAATGGAAAGTTGGCAGAGAAGGCCAGAGGAAGCTTGAAGGAGCTCATTCAATTGGACTCCCCATCCTGTGATCCTGAGATCAGCTATGAAAAGGATATGCTTTATGTAGTTGCTGCCCCTTCAGCTTAGGATGACAGATACTTGATGCTGCTGCTGCTGCTGCTAAGTCGGGTCAGTCGTGTCCGACTCTGTGCGACCCCATAGATGGCAGCCCACCAGGCTCCCCCATCCCTGGGATTCTCCAGGCAAGAACACTGGAGTGGGTTGCCATTTCCTTCTCCATTGCGTGAAAGTGAAAAGTGAAAGTGAAGTCGCTCAGTCGCGTCCGACTCGTAACGACCCCATGGACTGCAGCCCACCAGGCTCCTCCATCCATGGGATTTTCCAGGCAAGAGTACTGGAGTGGCTTGTCATTGCCTTCTCCAGATACTTGATGAGCTAGATCTAAATCCAACTAGAAGTCTGGGGTCCTACCCAGTTGAATGTAGTCTTGGCCAGCTGAGCTGCCACCAACCTACAGACCCAAGAGCGTGAAAACTATTTCTTTTGGTAAAGTCACTGAGACTTGGGATTGTTATATGGCAAAACCTGACTAAAATACAAAACAGTGGCACAATTTTCTAAAGGGGAGTTACATGGTCATAATTATAATTTAGAATGCTCCCTGGCTCCATTATAGAGAAGAGACTAAAAGAGAGAGGACGGGTTAGAAGAGCTGGAGAGACCAGTTGGGAGATGGTGTTGTTAATCCAGAGAGAAATGATGGTGGCCTTGCCTAGGGTGTCAGCAGGAAAGAACAGAGAGAAGTGCTGATAGCTGTTTGGTATTCCTTTAGTGCAGTGTTTTTGTTTTGTGAGGTTTTTTGTTTCTAACATAAAACCTATTTTCCTCTAAGACCAAGATAAGCATAATCTCTCTAAGACATTAGAACTGAACAGCCTGTTTAGCAGTTCAGCTTCACTTGTTCATTCAGGTATTTATTCTACTGGCATTTGTTGAATGCCTGCTGTGTGGCAGAGTAATAAGATATGACATCCCTGCCATACCAACGCCCACAGTACAGGAAGGCAAGACAGACATAGAAACAAGTAATTGCAATAATATGTTTGAAGTACTATAATAAAAGTGAGAATAAAACCTACAGAAACAGGACTTCCTTGGTGGTCCAGTGGTTAAGAATCTGCCTCCCAATGCAGGTGATGTGGGTTCGATCCCTGGTCAAGGAACTAAGATCCCACATGCTGCAGGGCAACTAAGCCCTCGCACCACAACTAGAGAAGCCTGTGGGCTGCAACCAGAGAGAAGCCCACACACCGCAATGAAGACCCAGCACAACTGAAAACCAACAAACAACAAAAAGAAAACCCCCTACAGGAACGTAGAAGACAGTCCTTTATTAATGTTCCTGGAGTCACTTATATTCATTCATGTGGACAGGGGGGTTTGTCTCTTGTATTCACTAACATATGTCAGATATCTAAAAGAATATGCCTAGCACCCATATTTAGTAGATGATTAATAAATATTTGGTTTTTGTGCTTAGTTTCCCAACTTTAGCTCAAGTTCACCCTCCCATCTCTTTCCAGTCTGGACTACCTCAGGTAGCACTCCTGGGAACCCAGGTGGTGGTCAACAGTTTTGAGTAACAAAGAGAGTGTAGGGGGAAGACTGAGAAGACATCACATTGAGCCACCAGGAAACTGCTGCTGACTTTAATTTTTTTATTTATTTGCTGTGCCAGGTCTTAGTTGTATCATGTGAGATCTTTCCTTGCAGGGCACAGACTCTAGTTGTGGTACTCCAGCTCAGTAGTTGCTGCACGTGGAACCCGTTGCTCCTTGGCATGAGGAATCTTAGTTCCCCAACAGGGATCAAACCCACATCCCCCCGCATTGCAAGGCAGAGTCTTAACCAGTGGACCACCAGGAAAGTCCCTGCTGTTGACTTTTGAGGTAGAGTTTTCAGAGAGTGCTGGGATAGGAAACCACACTTCAAGTGTCCTCATCCTGCTGCTTGTGGTCTTACGTTCTCCATCAGTAGGGATCAGCATACTCACCATATGAACTGTAGATGCTGGAAGGAAGGTACACAGCTGAGAAGGGCTTAATGAATCCACCGTGGTCCAAGTCTGGCTCTTTGTTGTTACCGTCTGTGAACTCTCTCAGAGATCCTGATTCACACTAACCACAAAAGATGAAATCATACATATGAATATGCATCATGATTAATTTTTATTGAGAAATAATAACTATTTTGTGGACCTGTTTATTCTTAACTGTCTGATCAGTATACCTTTTCCTTTAAACAAGCTACATGGTGTGTCTATTTATCAGAAGATGGCTTGAGGTATATGGAATTGGAGCAAAGAAAGAGAGTTTAAATACAATTAGGTTTTCCTAACCTGATTTAATTTCATGAAGTGTCAGGCCTCTTGGGGGTATTTATTGAAACTTCCAGAACTGAAGGTGTACTGAGAATACACAGGCTGCAGCTGGCCTGAAGGCACGGTGGGCTACTCATCCTGAACACTGCTAGCCAGAAAGAGCTTGGTCATGTAGTTAGTGTGCTTCATTTAGTCAGTTTTACAGACTGTCTCCTCAGGACAGTGTATAGAAAGGCACTGCCCATATCTCCCTGCTCACCCTGTTTTTTGCTAGGGCTCCATTGCTGGCCACCCTTGTTTCTTTCTTTTTTTTTTAATGTATTTATTTTTCATTGAAGGATAATTGTTTTACAATATTGTGTTGGTTTTTGCCATACAGCAACTTAAATCAACCATAGGTAAACATATGTCCCCTCCCTCCACCCTTATTTTTGATTCACACTTGGGTCTCTATGAAACCTCTGTAGGGAATTCACTCCATCAAGGCCCTGGGGCCTTCCCACGTGGAATGCTTCAATACAAAAGAGTAGAATAGGAAGAGTAGAATAGGTAGATAAAATTTGTTTAAAGAAAAAAACAGCAAGCGAAGCAGTGCTAAATAAATGAAAATTTTGCTGGCTCTTCTTATAAAGCTGGATGTAGTACTATAAGGCTGGCACACTGCTTTTTTAAATTTGTTTATTTATTGGCTGTGCTCCCTCAGATCCTTATAGCTTATGGAGGCTGCCTTCTCCAAGTGGGTTCAAAGGTGTACCCCTGACCCACGAATTTGCTTCCTGGGACAAGAGTTAACAGGAGACTCTATTTCACATCCTGGCCCCAGCACATAATTGAGTTACTGCCTTGTTTGAGGTTTTGCTTACAGGGAATACTTTTTTGCTATTTCTCTTGAACTTTGGAGTTGATGCAGATTAGGGGCTGGCCTTCAGCCATTACCTATAGATACTACCAGGCCAAGTAGCCAGTACCTCCATGGGAATATGAGTTCATAGGCCAAAATAACCAGATATCTGAAGGAGATAGATACGTCAGAAGGAAAATGACAAACAGGAAACCAATGCCAAAGGTCATGCAGTGCACCCTGGCCTCAGGCACTCCCACTCTGACTGCAACCCCATGGACTGCAGCACGCCAGGCTTCTGTGTCTTTCACTATCTCCCAGAGTTTGCTCAAATTCATGTCCACTAAGTCAGTGATGCCATCCAACCATCTCATCCTCTGCCACCCTCTTCTCCTTCTGCCTTCCATCTTTCCCAGCATCAGGGTCATTTCCAATGAGTCTGCTCTTCACATCGGGTGGCCAAAGTATTGGAGCTTCAACTTCAGCATCAATCCATCCCATGAATATTCAGGGTTGATTTCCTTTAGGATTGACTGGTTTGATCTCCTTGCTGTCCAAGGGACTCACAAGAGTCTTCTCCAACACCAAGTCTAACAGTATGGTAAATTCAACTCTTCTTCTGTTCAATTGTTGAGAGATTTTTTGTTTCACACAGCTCTCAACATACTGCATTCTGATTGAAGAACTATTCACAGGATGGAAAATTGGTTTCAAAACATGTCAATTGTTATAGAACAAAGATGGTAAAGGCTCAGTGATTTAGGAATCATAAGCATACAATGTCTTGTTCATATACCCTTCAGTAATGTAATCCAAAAGCAATTATAACTGTCTGTAAACAGAAAGATAGTGGGCCACTACATCCTACTTCAGTCAAAGACAAAAATGCATGATGTCCAAAGGTTTTAGAATAACTTTGTCATATATTTAACAAGATGTTTTAAAGAAGATGGAATAGCAGCTACTAAATGTATAAAAGCCATCTAGAACAAAACCAAAATAACATGCTTTTTAGGTGAAAACAATGTATCTTATTAAAACTGCTTGCAGAGAAAATACTTTCTGGAACCTGAGGCAGTTCAGTCCAGTTCAGTCACTCAGTTGTGTCCGACTCTTTGTGACCCCATGGACTGTAGCATGCCAGGCTTCCCTGTTCATCACCAACTCCTGGAGTCTACTCAAACTCATGTCTGGAGTCTACTCAAACTCATGTCCATCGAGTCAGTGATGCCATCCAACCATCTCATCCTCTCTCGTCCCCTTCTCCTCCCGCCTTCAATCCTTCCCAGCATCGGGGGCTTTTCCAATGAGTCAGTTCTTCACATCAGGTGACCAAAGTATTGGAGTTTCAGCTTCAGCATCAGTCCTTCCAATGAATATTCAGGATTGATCTCCTTTAGGACTGACTGGTTTGATCTCCTTGCAGTTCAAGGGACTCGCAAGAGTTTTCTCCAACACCACAGTTCAAAAGCATCCATTCTTCAGCACTCAGCTTTCTTTATGGTCCAATTCTCACATCCATACATGACTACTGGAAAAAACATAGCTTTGACTAGACGGACCTTTGTTGGCAAAGTAATGTCTCTGCTTTTTAATATGCTGTCTAGGTTGGTCATAACTTTTCTTCCAAGGAGCAAGCGTCTTTTAATTTCATGGCTGCACTCACCATCTGCAGTGATTTTGGAACCCAAGAAAATAAAGTCTCTCACTATTTCCACTGTTTCCCCATCTATTTGCCATGAAGTGATGAGACCAGATGCCATGATCTTAGTTTTCTGAATGTTGAGTTTTAAGCCAACTTTTTCACTCTCCTCTTTCACTTTCATCAAGAGGCTCTTTAGTTCTTCTTCACTTTCTGCCCTAAAAGGGTGGTGTCATCTGTATATCTGAGGTTATTGATATTTCTCCCAGCAATCTTGATTCCAGCTTGTGCTTCATCCAGCCTGGCATTTCACATGATATACTCTGCATATAAATTAAATAAGCAGGGTGACAATATACAGCCTTGACGTACTCCTTTCCTGATTTGGAACCAGTCTGTTCTAACTGTCCAGTTCTAACTGTTGCTTCTTGACCTGCTTACAGATTTCTCAGGAGGCAGGTCAGGTGGTCTGGTATTCCCATCTCTTGAAGAATTTTCCAGTTTGTTGGGATCCACACAGTCAAAGGCTTTGGCATAGTCAATAAAACAGAAGTAGGTGTTTTTCTGGAATTCTCTTGCTTTTTCAATGATCCAACAGATGTTGGCAATTTGATCTCTGATTCCTCTTCCTTTTCTAAATCCAGCTTGAACATCTGGAAGTTCATGGTTCACATACTGTTGAAGCCTGACTCAGAGAATTTTGAGCATTACTTTGCTAGCGTGTGAGATGAGTGCAATTGTGCGGCAGCTTGAACATTCTTTGGTATTGCCTTTCTTTGGGATTGGAATGAAAACCGACCTTTTCCAGGAACCTGAGGCAGAAGAAATCAAATCGATCTTTTCAGAGTACAAGTATTTCTTACATGGTAGTGATTGAAGAGATTCTCTTATTCTACTCCAGGAAGATGCTGATATTAGTCTACATGAAACGAAACTGAAACAGAGATAGAAAAACCCAGATGACTGGTTTATTGAAAGCCAATTGCATGAAAGAGAGCATCTACTTATGTGGTAGGTGACACTCATGTTTACTTCCAGGTATATTCTTCTCTACTTCTAGGTATACAGAGGATTATACTCCTTCTGGCTTTTAAGTGAGACACATCTATTTGACTACTTTAGATTCATGAAACAGAAATGGAAGTAATGTATGCATGTCTGGTCATAGGATTTTTCTGCCAGTGATAAACATTCTAGTCCTCTTTCTCTGCTGCATTAAATCCTGAGCCTCACTTTGAGAACTGGGCATGATAAAATGGAATCTGCATCAGTCTACCAATTCATGTTGGATATGTAGCACAAACAAAAAATAAATCTTTATCATTTTAAGCCAATGGGATTTTAGGGCTGGTTTCCCAAGCTTATCTTGGCTGATATAAGTTAGTGTCATAAATGTAGAGTATAATGACCCAAGAAGTTGATGAGAAATAAATATTCTTGAAGGGAACATCAAACTCTAAAAATCTGAATACTTATATTTTTAACAACAAAATTGTAGTATTTTAAAATTAGTATTATCTAATATTTATAGTTCATGTTGATCCTGGTATCTTAGAAGTTTATTATATGATAGTGATATTCTGCTTCAGCCAAATACTGATTTTTAACATGTAGCTGTTTTTTTAAGGGGGTTGGGATCAAATCCACGCCCCCTGCAGTGGAAGTGTGGCGTCTTAACCACTGGACAGCCATGGAAGTCCCTAATATGTAGCTATTTTCCATTCAGCCAAAAGGTATACTTGGTGCCCCTCTAAAAATAAATGCTATATAAAATGATATGAATAGAAGCCTGACTGTGCATTCTTTAAGACAGTTACTTGACAGAAACCTGAAACTATTTGTAAAGTAGATCACATTTATCCTAAGGAGAATACCTTGATCTTCTGGAATACAGATTTTTGTTTTACTGCCACCTTGCATCCTCTATCTTGTCTTTTCTTGCTGCCACAGCTGCCTTCCATGACTGATAAATTCCAGAAACCAGCAGGATTCTATTCCGTGTTTTGTTTGACTGCTGGATCCCTAATGTGAACATCAAGTCAGTTGAATAAGTAAAAATTTAGGTTGGGAACAGAAAAACACAATCAACTCATTTCCTACATATTTTGTATAATCAGATAGCCACAAAGTATCTGGTTTTTGTCCCAGCAAGTGGTCCAGACGGCTTCAGGCTAACAAAAGAGAAGCACTTTATTTCTTAATTTTCTCATCATAGGAAAAAACAGTTAAAAACTACAGTCATGATACAAGAGCAAACAAAAGTCAGTTCAAATACAATAGTGTAGCAATAGTCTTAGTGTAGTTTTAAGCTTCAATAACTTCAGAAGTACAAACTCTATGAACTTACACATAACATCACTTGAAAAATAAAATTATTTAAATTTCTTTCATGTTTCTTTGGTCTCAGAAATTTTTGAACAGTAAATATAATTCAGTTTTTTGTTTCAGTCAATGTTTGCCTTCTTCTGGACTAAAAAATTTGAAATTTAAAATTATTCAGAATTCTCCAAGTTAAATAACTGTAAAAGAAATATAAATAAATTTTCAAGTGATGCTTTTTCAAGTTTGTAGCATTTATACTTCTGAAATTATCAAAACCTAAAACTGCATAAAGACTTTTGGGATACCTGTACATGGAAAACTGTGACATCACAGGGTGCTTGAATATAAACTTTTATAATTATACCCAGCTTTGTTTGGCTCAGAGGTTAAATCCTCTGCCTGAAATGCGGGACACATGGGTTCGATCCCTAGGTCCGGAAGATCCCCTGGAGAAGGAAATGGCAACCCACTCCAGTATTCTTGCCTGGAGAATCCCATGGACGGAGGAGCCTGGTGGGCTACAGTTCACAGGGTCGCAAAGAGTTGGACACGACTGAGCGACTTCACTTGTTCAAAATAAATTGAAACATTTTATAACAACACATATACACACATATATGCAAGAAGATGTAAAACTGAATCATAAGGTTTCTTGAAGCTTGGAAGAAATGGTGCTAAATTATTAAAACTTTAGGAAAAGTATGAGAGAGTGAGGCAAATGAGTAGCAGTATCTCTCATACAGGTTTCTTGTATTCACTATATTTTTACTTTGCAAGGGGCTGAGGGGGCATTTTTATTTGGGATACTTATTATTCTTAAGATGGTATTCTCAATATTTCGGATTAGTATTACTATTGCTGCTGATGCTTTTCCAGAGAGCTAAAACAAGTTTAACTTTTAAAGGCTTGGGCATTAGGAGAATGCAAAAAAAAAAAAAAAAAAAACACACAACTCCATAAATATTAGTTTTCCTTCCCATTAGAAATCATCCAGTTGACTGGTTCTCAATCTTGCCTGCAAAGTAGAATGACCTGTTTAAAAAATACGGGGGCTTGGGTCCCATTCTGAGATTCTGATTCAATTGGTCTAAGCTACAGAACAGGCATCAGGAATTTTTAAAGTTCCCTGGTGATCCTAATGTTACAGCCAAGGTTGAGAACCACTGCTCCAGGCCAATATATAATCAAGTACATGTCAACATACAAAAATATGTAAACATGTTTAGAACTTTTTTTTTAAATGCAGCACCAATCTCAAATTTTATAATGGAAAAGGTTGGGAAATGAACCTAAAGCTCAAAAATATGTTGAACAGAATAAGCCAGACACAAAAGAGTACTTATTGTATGATTCTATTTACACAAAGTTTTTACAAAGAAAACGAGGGGTAGGAATGGGCAGAGGACAAGAGGATTAACTGAGAAGCGAGCGAAGAAAATTCCCGAGATGGAAACGTTCTCTATTTTGATTAGGGTACATGGATATATAGTTATCAAAACTCATCGAAACAGTTGAAATCTGTATTGTGTTTTCTCTATGTGTAAATAACGTTTTAATAAAAAGAACGATTGAACATAATTTAAATCTGGATACCTAAGATCGTCTGAGTGGCGGAGACGATTATTATTTCGGATGACCCCAAACTCTAACTAGATTAAAAGGAACTACACACCCCAGACCAGAACCAAAGAGAATGGAGACCAGACAGAATGGAGACCAGACAGCAGGGAGGGCCAAAGACTAAGAAATCGCTAGAGGGCTCGAAGCCGTAAGCTAGCTGATGCTGTGGCGCCTAAGTGTTCCGCGAAAATAAGCCCCCGCCCACTTTTCCGGTGCGAGCTGTGCGGGCCGAGTGTCCCACCAGAAGGATCCGGAAGGAAACGAGGCCACTACGAGAAAGGAACCCGTGGCAGCTTGGTCCCTGCTCAGATGCTGGGGCTGTAGGCGCCGCGCGGTCAGCTGGTTGCAGCTCGCAGGGAGGACGCCGGCGCTCGCCTTCCCTGCGCTGCCCCCGCCGCTGCCATGATTCCTGTATCGCTGGTGGTAGTGGTGGTGGGCGGCTGGACTGCCGTCTACCTGACCGACTTGGTGTTGAAGGTGAGGGCCTCGGGCCTAAGGCCCAAGCCCGTGGTGCTCAGGGTCAGGGCGCGGGATCCGAGGTCTTTTCCCCTGCCCTGTGCCTCCCGGAATGGAAGCCGTGCGGCCGGTGTCCACTTGCGGCCTTCCGCGTGGAGCGCGGTCCGGTGGAGTAAATAAAGTACGGCTGGCTGCGGGAAGGGAGTGGTGACCTGCGCATCAGCCGCAGTCGCATTGCGGGGCTCCTTAGGCCCCGCAGCCTTCGGGTCCTGCCCGGGAGGCGCCGGTAGTGGGCTCGGGAGGGCTCGCCGAACCCCACGACACTGCACCTGAGAGGAAAATAAAATGTCTGCCTGAGAAAGGCATTGTTTGCCCTCGTCTTTAAGGTCGCGACTCTCCAGAGAGTCTGGTATTGGAATGAATTTAAATCAAAGTGATTTAGATCAGTGGTTTCAGACTTTAAAGTGCGTACGATCGTCTGCAGTTCCGGTTAAAAAGCACATTCTGATTCTGCAGATCTAGGCCGGGGGCCTAAGATTCTGCATTTCTAACCCGTTCCTAACTGCTGCCAATGCCGCTAGTTAACTGACCTCACTTAAAAGTAGCGAGGATTTACGTAACTATTAAGTACTCGAATTCTACTTTGTATCTTATACGCTGTTCTTCACGCTAACCTCCCCCCCCCCCCACTTAATACCTGTCCCCCTGCACTGCCACAGACCGTTCGTACGCAGCCCATTCTTAAGTTACTTGGGTAGCGGATATTAACAATTGTCTGACCACAGGCTTCAAGCAGCCTTTTGAAGTTGCATATTGGGGGCGGGGGTATTGTATGCGAGGAATGAAATCATGTAACTTCTCTAATATTTAATGAAAGTTCCAATTATGACTAATTCAAACCTTCATGTTATGAATACTGTTTTAAATAGAATACTGTAGTGTGTGTGTTTTAAGTTTAATGTTAGAATGAAATGATACTTAATGTTACTTTGTTGTATTTAAACTTTCAAAGTGTGTTAGCCACTCAGTTATGTCTGACTTCTGTAGCCCCCCAGGCTCCTCTGTCCATGAAATTCCCCAGGCAAGAATACTGGAGTGAGTAGCCATTCCCTTCTCTAGGGGATCGTCCCCACCCAGAGATCAAACCTGAGTCTCCCGCATTGCAGGTAGATTCTTTACCATCTGAGCCACCAGGGAAACAAAACTTGCGAAGTGAAAAGATAATACAGTAGAATCCTTAGAGCACGGGGCTGGGCTTTGCCACTTCCTAACCATTGTGACCTTGGGCAAAAATTCTCTCTGTTCCTCTATTTCTTCATCTTTAAAATAGGTGTAATAGTTGTAAAGACCTCCTGATATTATAGAGAGGATTATGTTATTCATCCACGTAGAGCCCATTGCCACTCAAGCTGAGATTCAAGGACTGGCAGCATTTGCATCATCTGGGAATTTGTCAGAAATGTAGACTCTTAGGCCTCATTCCTGACCCACAGAATCAGAATCTGCATCCTCGTAAGATCCCCAGGTGCTTCCTCTGCACACACTTGGCATAGTGCTTAGCATGTCATAAGCAGTACATGCCAGTGCTTATTTACACAGTGATTTTGTTATTTGGAAAAAACAAACTCACATGATTTCGTGTTGCATATGTGACAGAAATCCAAAATAAAAGTAATTTTTTCAAACCTTTATAGTCTAGTCCAGTGTATGAGGTGATCAGGATGTCACTTTAAGTTCAGTAACAGCCCTTAACTCCCTAAGAGAGCACTGTTCCTTAGGCAGAAGACCTAACTCTCATTCAAAGTATCTGCCTGGGGAATGGAGAAATCTTGGGTTTTAGGAGCCTGCACCTTTGGTTTCTCTGCTCCCAGCTTGGTCTGCTGTTCTACCCATAGTTTGTCTAGGATTTCCTCAGTAGACACCTGAAAGGGTGTGTCACTCTCCTTTTCCAAGTCCTAGAAAATAAACAGGTTTAAAACTTCACCTGAAGATTGAGAGCAGAGAACATTATGGATCCAAAGGCAAACAGATACCTATATTCACACTCAGATCATATTTATGACTGATAAGACTGAAATATCCTTCTAGAGACAGAGAAATTTCTCAAATGGATGGGCATCTATATGACAAAATACTTATCATACTTACTGTAACAGATAAGAGGTCAGTAGCAGTGTATATAAAGCAGCCTTATATTGTCCAAAATCCTACATTACTCAAGGACTTCAAACTTTCCTAATGATAAAACTGTTTGTTGAGCTGCATATAAGCAGCTGTCTCCCCAACCCCAAAGAATGTTAAGGAGTCACTGAGATTAAGATGACTTTTGATAAATTTTGTATTTTTACATGGTCAAATCCAGGGTAAGTGCTTAGGGTTGTTGCTCAAAAGAGTATAGAAAGCACTGATTCCAAATAACCTGTCCCCTCTGTTGGATCGGCTGGGGGTCTTTTTTAATTATAACACAAGACCTCTTGCTGTGTAACAAGGCTTTTAGCCCTGTGCTGTCCTGTGTGGTAGCCACTAACTACATGTGGCCATCTAGCATTTGAAATGGGGCTAGTCCGAACTGAGATGTGCTCTTAAGTGTAAAGTTGACATTGAATTTCAAAGGCTTAGTGCATAAGTAAGTAAGAAAACAAATAGAATGTGAAATACTTCAATAATTATATTGATTGTATTTTGAATGATAATATCTTGGTTATTTTTAGTTAAAAATACTTTTAAATTAATCTGTTTCTATTTGCCTTTTAAATTTTCTTGGCTACTGGAAAATTTTAAATTACACATGTGACTTGCACTTGTATCTCACATATTTCTTTTGGACAATGCTGTTCTAAGCAAACATTTTTTGCCCATGGGCCGTAGTTTGCCGGACTCTGACCTCAGCAGACCAGCTAGTCCAAGACTTATACTTTAATATCCTGAAAAAATAGATAAATGTAAAGCTTTAAAAGTTATAAACATTTGATTAGTTGCTATCTTGCTTTCCTGTAGAAAACACTGCTTTTTCAAAATTTTCTTAAACATTATAAATTGTTCTTCAAATTGAGTGATGTGAAACTTTTCTTTCTCTCTCAGTCATCTGTATATTTTAAGCATTCTTATGAAGACTGGCTGGAAAACAATGGATTGAGCATCTCCCCTTTTCACATAAGATGGCAGACTGCTGTTTTCAATCGTGCCTTTTATAGTTGGGGACGGCGGAAAGCAAGGATGCTTTACCAGTGGTATTCTTCATTTTCTCTTTTTTGGTTTAGATTAGTAATTGTGATCCTGAGAAGTACGTGTTAAATGAACTGTTTCCATCGTTTTCAGTTTACTGAGTTTTAAAATGTTGACCATGTAAAAACTTTCTGGCTTTATATAAATGTATGGGATTGCATCATCGTGCTTTGCACACATTCACAGTCAAGATTCTCTGTCTTGATCTGGGTGGTGGACACATGGGTGTATGTACATACATAAAAATTCAGTGAGTAGTACGCTTCAGACTTACACATTTTACCATGGAAGTTATACATCAGTGGAAAAGCAAAACGCATGTGGAGCATTTTCCACCAGGAAAACAATCTTAGAAAATTCTCTCCTCCATCATCATACGTAGAAACAAGGGTTGTGGGAGTAGTAGGGCTTCCAAAAGTCTGCAGGCTTTCCTCTGTACTTCGTCTATGATACCCATCCAGAGGAAGGATATTTAAAATATTTATCCTCCTATAAAGCATATGCACAAACCAACGCCAGCCAGATCGCAGCAGCAGGGTCCTGGACTCCCTGGCTATGCTAGGCCTATCCCTTTAATTTAAAATATTTTAAAAATCATAGTTTATAGTGTTTATGGTTAGGGGATTTATAATGCTCTCCGGGACACCCTATAGACTGACAGTTTCTGTAGCTGAAGAATTTTTAGTATGAGAGTAGAGGGCCTTTGTCTAAATTCCTTTTTGTTAAAAATTTAGCTCCAGCTGGAGTAGAGCTAAATATCAATAATGAGGTCATCAAAAAGCAGAAAATGCAAGAGCAAATCAAAGCAGACAAAACAGAAATAATAAAGAGCAGAAATCAGTGAAATAGGAAATATACAGTAGAGAAAATCAACAAAGCCAAAAGCTGATTCTTTGAAAAGATTAGTAAAATTGATAAACCCGTACCATGACTGATCAACAAAAAAAGAAAACGACTAAAAATCAGAATTGGAGGAAGAAATATTACTATAGATTCTGAGACTCATTTATTTATTTTGACTGTTCTACACAACTTGTGGAATTTTATTAATACTTCCTCAAGCAGAGATTGAACCCAGGCCCTTAGCAGTGACAGCATGGAGTGAGACTCATTTTGAAAGATGAAGCTATTGTGAACAGTTCTATACATATAAATTTGACAATTTAAATGAAATTGACAAGTTCCTTGAAAAAACACAGCTTATCAAAAAGTTAGAAAATGTAATAGATTATTCCCAACTATAGAAGAATGACTTGTAATTATTAACAGTAGAAGAAACTGTTCTTAAGTTTTACCACATTACTATTTAAACCCATGACAAAATTCAACTAAAATAAAATCCAAACAGTAGAATCGGTAGATGAAAAAGAATGGATTTCTATAATGTCAAAGAGCTTTCATAACTGTGTGAGAATAAGATAAAAACATGCTATGTAAATGCGAAAAACAATATGAATGGAAACCAACTTTTTATTGGGAACAACATTCAGCCTCTTCAGTTATGTGCCATGCTGTGCCTGCTCAGTCGCATCCCCAACTCTTTGTGACCCCATGGACTGTAGGCCATCAGGCTTCTCTGTCCATGGGGATTCTCCAGACAAGAACACCGGAGTGGGTTGCCATGCCCTTCCCTACGGGATCTTCCTGACCCAGGGACTGACTCCACGTCTCCTGTATGACAGGTGGAATTTTTACCACTGAGCCACCAGGGAAGCCCCCTTCAGTTATGAGAGAATTGTAAATTAGAACTGCTTAAAGAGCCAAGTACCTGTGCTTCAGTCAAGTATCTGAAGTTCAGGTAGGAAAAAGAAGCAAGAGTTATTGACATTTTTAGACATTGTTTTGAAGCTATGAAATGTGGCTGGTTAACATATTTTTTAGTCCGTGGATTGTGAGGGATTGTACATTTATATATTTTTTTTTCCTCTTGACAGGTTCAATTTTGGAATGGTGTTTGGCGTAATTGCCATGTTCAGCTCTTTTTTTCTTCTGGGGAAAACGCTGATACAGACTTTAGGCCAAATGATGGCTGACTCTTCTTATTCCTCCTCCTCCTCCTCTTCCCATTCTTCCTCCTCTTCCTCTTCTTCCTCCTCTTCCTCCTCCTCTTCCTCACTTTACAATGAACAGGTGCTCCAAGTTGTGGTAAGTGCCTTATTACTGCTCTAAGTAGCTTTGTTGAAACATAGATATAATATATTTCTTCTGGATAGCATAATTCCTATCCATAATATAAATGTGAAAATATAGCAAAAGTCTTACAATCTCTCAAATTAGTTGCTTAAACAAAATCATTAGTAAGAATATAGCAAAGAATTGTTGCAATATGTAGTAGTAGGAGGAAGAGTAGGAATAGTAATAATAGAACAAATGAACTGCCAGCAAGACTGTGAACAATTACACAAGTGTTAGATTTAATTCATGTTTTTTTTCCAGTGCAGATTTGTTTTTTTTAATTGAAATATAGTTGCCATACAATACTATATAAGTTATAGGTGTGCAATACAGTGATTCACAATTTTTAAAAGTTGTAATCCATTTATGCTGCTGCTGCTAAGTCGCTTCAGTCATGTCTGACTCTGTGCGACCCCATAGACGGCAGCCCACCAGGCTCCCTCGTCCCTGGGATTCTCCAGGCAAGACCACTGGAGTGGGTTGCCATTTCCTTCTCCATTTATAGTTATTATAAAATATCAACTGTATTCCCTATGTTGTAAATTATATTCTTGTAGCTTATTTTATACCTAGTTAGTAATTCATGTTGTCTTCCTGAAGTGTTGAATAATTGTTACTGTCAAGGAATAAGCATACTGATTTAAAGTCTCTTTAATGTAGAAATAAATTGTGTCTTAATCCTATGCGAAGTGTTCCCCTTTATTCTTCATGGCTTTCAGACTGTAAGCAATAATATCCTTTTAATTAAAGGTAAAAGACCTTTTGAATGATCACTGTGATTTCTTGATGTGAAGAATAATATGCTGAGTTGTACTTCTTTGACTGTAAGCTACTTATTATAATTCCCACTTTAAAGAACATGTGTAGACCTATACCCTATCAATTCATGTTTCCAGAGTTTGAAAGGGTCCTTTACCACCAAATACCTTTTATTTAAAATTTGTTTCATTAACAGTTTCCATTTCCATGAATCATGGATGTTACATTTTTAATGAAGCAGAATGTTAGTGACTTAAAAATTGAAGTATAGTTGATTTACAATTGTGTTAGTTTCAGGTGTACAGCATAGTGATTCAGTATTTTATTCTTATAGCAATCTAGGAATAAGTATTGTTGTTATCCCTGATTCACAGATGAGAAAACCGAGGCACCGGGCTGTTAAGTCACTTGCCTGTGGTCACAGCTAGTAAATGATGGGTCCATCACTCACCCACCACTGACTTTAAGAAAGACCAATAATTTCTCAAGGAACTATAAAGTAACTTTGACTTGTATCTAAGAGATATATGGTGGAAGGTATAAGGTATAGGAGCTAAAATGGGATATAAAAGCAGGGTCTGGTTTATGAAAGGCCATTCTAAGAAGTTTTGATTTTATCTGTATATAACAAGTCTATGCAAAATGGACTGGAGTAAGGTTTCACTGAAGATGAGGAGGCCATTTGAGAGGGCATTTGGAATAATTCATGTCAGAAGTTATAAAGATCTAAACTAAATTAATGATAAGAAGAATGAAGGGCTGGATTGAAGGGATCTTCTGAAGTGGAGTTCACAGACCTCAGTGATTAAGTGAATGTGAGGCTGCAGGGAGAAGGAGGAGTTGAGGATGACTCTCAGGCTACATGATTGGCTATTGTTTGCCAAGGAAGAGGATAGTAGAGAAAGAAGCAAGCTTAGAGGAAATACGATCACTGGCCTGTGACTTCTAGGATTAGAATAGGAAAAGGTTTTTTGGTTTTTTTTTCTTTGGCTTTTTAGTTTTATTTTAGTTTAACGAGTTTTTTTTTGGGGGGGGGGTGTTTGTTTGTTTTAAAAGATATTTATTCAGCATCATAATCAGACTACTACATTTGGCAATCAATAGCATGGGCCAGGCCCCCAGGGATGGAGGAGCCTGATGGGCTGCCGTCTAGGGGTCGCACAGAGTCGGACACGACTGAAGTGACTTAGCAGCAGCAGCAGCAGCAGCATGGGTACAAAAAAACTACGTTAAAACTCTTTGTTGAAATGAAATGCTTTACACTTCCCACAGATTAGAAACTAAAGTAGTTTGTGCAATTAGTCACAAATATCATCCTCGAGGGTTTTTTTGCCCATACACATGAGCATTGTCTAAAACATGTCTTCTTCGAATCAGCAGGGTGCTGCCACCACTGTGCTTGACTAAGTTTACAAATCTGTTGTAACTTGTAGCTTCCTGGTCACTTCTCTGGCTCTCCTCTCCTGCTAAGCTTTGTTTCCTGGCAGTAATTAAAACCTCCCACTGCCATAGCTACTGCTGCTGCCGGAACCACCATAGCCACCTTGGTTTCATGGTTTGGCAAATTATTGGCCTCTACCACCATCGGGGCCAGAACTTCTGCCTCCAAAGTTTTCTCCTTTCGTGGGTCCAAACTTTGAAGATTGATTGCTGTAATTGCCAGAATCATCATAGCTTCTGCCACCTCCAAATTGCTTCCATCATTACCAAATCCATTATAGCCATTCTCACAGCCACCATATCTACCACCACCATGGCTGCCACTGAAGCCACCTCAACCACTGACATTTCCTCCATGACCAAAGTTGACATTCCCACCAAAACCACCTCCATGACTACCACTAAAGTTTCCAGAACCACTTCCACCTCTTTGGATGGGTGAAGCACTAACCATCTCTTGCTTAGATACGGTTTTCTTTATTTCACAGTTGTGGCCATTCACAGTGTGGTATTTCTGAATGACAATCTTGTCTATGGAGTCATGGTCATCAAAGATTACAGAAGGCATTCTTTTTGCCGTTGCCTCAGTCACTTTTTTCCCCACATACTGTTCAAAATAACATGTTAGGCACTGTTTTCATTATCTTCTTTAATGCCACCAACAAAAATCTTTTTCACAGTTAAGTGGGCACCAGGTCTTTGAGAATCTTCTCTTGAGACAGCCCTCTTTGGTTCCACAGCTCTTCCATCTACCTTGTGTGGTCTTACATTCATAATCGAATTCACCTCCTCCACTGTGGTGTATGTGACAAACCCAAAGCCTCTGGAGTGCTTGGTATTTGGATCCCTCCTTACCACACAGTCTGAGTGTACCCCAAAGCTCAGAATGGCTCCTCAGACTCACATTGGTTGTTTCAAAGCTCAGACCTCTGATGAAGAGCTTCCACAGGCTTTCTGGGCTCTTTGATAAACTCCAACTTAGACTTGACTGTAGTGGAGGAGACTTCAGTGATGCTTACATGGCGTCATCCACAGGCACAAAGAAGCTAACAGGCTTTTTAAATTAATTTTTTATTTGATGAATTTTACATATTACAATTTGTACATTTAAGGTATACAGCATGTTACTTTCATACATTTATTTATTGTAATATTGCCATTGGAGCAATATCTATCAGATTATATTATTGTAGTATAGTATTATTGATTTTAGTCTTTATACTGTGCATTAGATCTCTGTGGCTTATTTGCTACTCATTACAACTTTGTACCTTTAAACGCTCATTCTTATCAGCACCCCCTATCTTCTGGTAACCACCATTTTACCCTATTTTTTTTTTTTAACAGATTGGACGTTTTTAGATTCCATATATAAGTGATACCATTTAGTACTTGTTTTTCTCTGACTTATCTCACTTAGCATCATGTGGTCAAGGTCTATCCATGTTGTTGCAAATGGCAGGATAGCTTCCTTTCTCATACGTGAATAATATTCTATTGTGTATGTATATTGCTACATTGTTTTCATCCATTCATCTATTGGTGGTCATTTGGGTCATTTCCATAATCTTTGCTATTGTGATAAACATCAGTTCAGTTCAGTTGCTCGGTTGCGGCCCCATGGACTGCAGCACGCCAGGCCTCCCTGTCCATCAACAACTCCTGGAGTTTACTCAAACTTATGTCCATTGAGTCTGTGATGTCATCCAACCATCTCATCCTCTGTCGTCCCCTTCTCCTCCTGCCTTCAATCTTTCACACCATCAGGGTCTTTTCAAATGAGTCAGTTCTTCACATCAGGTGGCCAAAATGATAAACAAAGTGATAAACATAGATATGCATATACCTCATCAAAATATTTTCATTTCCTTTGGGTGTATACCCAGAAGTAGAATTGATTGATCATATGTTAGATCTATTTTAACTTTTTGAGGAGCCTCCATATTGTTTTCCATAGTGGTTGGACTAATTTATATTTCCACCAACAGTGCGTTAGGGTTCCTTTTTCACCACATCCTTGCCAACACATGTGTTGTCTCTTCTTTTTTGTAAAATTTATTTGGCTGTGCTAGTTCTTACCTGAGGCATGCAGGATCTTAGTTTCTGCTTGCGGGATCTAGTTTCCTGATCAGGCATCAAACCCAGAACCCCTGCACTGGGAGCACCAGGGAAATCCCTCTTCTCTGCTTGATGATAGCCATTCTAACAGGTGTGAGGTGTTATCTCACTGTGGTTTTAATTGGCATGTCCCTGATGATTAGTAATGTTGAACATTTTTTCATGTGTCTTTTGGCCATTTTGAGGTCTTCTTTGGAACTAGTACTTCTGCTCATTTTTAAATCAGATTGTTGAGGAAGGGGTTGTTTGTTTTTAAGTTTTGTTAGTTGTTTATATCTTTTGGATATTAACCCCTTATCCAGTACATGGTTTGCAGAAATATTCTCACATTCTGTAGGCTGCCATTGATTGTTTCTTTCACTATGCAGGAGCTTTTGAGTTTAACGTAATCTCATTTGTTGATTTTTACTTTTATTGTTTGTGCTTTTGGTGTCATGTCCAAAAAAGTCATTACCTGAATGGCAAAGTGATATTTAGAGAAGAAATTATTTCTTTTGTTTTCTTTTCCGCTTATTCATAGAGCTCACAAAATATTGACTCTCTTAGGAGAGCCATGCATTGGAGCCATTAAGAAGTCCACTGCCCTCTGTGTATCTACCTGGCATGTTTTTGTTTAGGTTTGTTATATCTCCTGACTTTGATATGAACACTTGTAGCTCAAAGAACTAACTTTCTGTTTATTCTGTAATTATCTATGGCCTCATTCAATATTAATTCCCAAAAACCTGACACTCTGTGTTATTGAGAGGTCAGTATTCTGGTACATCTAATGCCCTGTGTGATCATGGCTGAGACAGATGGGCAGTCAAGTACCATTGCCAGCAAATAAGACCTACCATCTGTTGATATAGTCACATACTCAAATCCTTACCTTATTTCATTATTAAACCCATTGATGTAAAAAGGAAAAGGAATCAATATCCTATTGGATCAAGCCTACTGATTTATTTGAAATAAAGGTAAGATAACCTGAATAATTTATGATATAGAGGAAATGTATGAGAATCTTAAGTACATCAATTTAGAGAGATATCAGAGATAAAGAAACTATAGGTCTGAATAGACAGATACCTGGCAACATGGGAAAGGAACAGATATGTAGAAAAAGGTACACTGATGTTGGCCTTGGAGTACACAATGAAGCAGGGCAAGGGCTAATAAAGTTTTGCCAAGAGAACGCATTGGTCATAGCAAACACCCTCTTCGAACAACACAAGAGAAGACTCTACACATGGACATCACCAAATGGTCAATACTGAAATCAGATTGATTATATTCTTTGCAGCCAAAGATGGAGAAGCTCTATACAGTCAGAAAAACAAGACCAGGAGCTGACTGTGGCTCAGATCATGAACTCTTTATTGCCAAATTCGGACTTAAATTGAAGAAAGTAGGGAAAACTACTAGACCATTCAGGTATGACCTAAATCAAATCCCTTACGATTATACAGTGGAAGTGACAAACAGATTCAAGGGATTAGATCTGATAGACAGAGTGCCCGAAGAACTATAGATGGAGGTTCATGACATTGCACAGGAGGCAGTGATCAAAACCATCCCCAAGAAAAAGAAATGCAAAAAGGCAAAATGGTTGTCTGAGGAGGCCTTACAAATAGCTGAGAAAAGAAGAGAAGTGAAAGGCAAAGAAAAAAAGGAAAGATATACTCATTTGAATGCAGAATTCCAAAGAATAGCAAAGAGAGATAAGAAAGCCTTCCTCAGTGATCAGTGCAAAGAAATAGAGGAAAACAATAGGATGGGAAAGACTAGTGATCGCTTCAAGAAACTTAGAGATACCAAGAGAACTTTTCATGCAAAAATGGGCACAATCAAGGACAGAAATGGTATAGACCGAACAGAAGCAGAAGATATTAAGAAGAGTTGGCAAGAATACACAGAAGAACTATTCAAAAAAGATCTTCACGACCCAGATAATCACGATAGTGTGATCACTCACCTAGAGCCAGACATTCTGGAATTCAGAGTCAAGTGGACCTTAGGAACCATCACTATGAACAAAGCTAGTGGAGGTGATGGAATTCTAGCTGAGCTATTTCACATCCTAAAAGATGATGCTGTGAAAGTGCTGCACTCAATATGCCAGCAAATTTGGAAAACTCAGCAGTGGCCACAGGACTGGAAAAGGTCAGTTTTCATTCCAATCCCAAAGAAAGGCAATGCCAAAGAATGCTCAAACTACTGCACAATTGCACTCATCTCACACGCTAGCAAAGTAATGCTCAAAATTCTCCAATCCAGGCTTCAACAGTATGTTAACTGAGAACTTCCAGATATTCAAGCTGGATTTAGAAAAGGGAGAGGAACCAGAGGTCAAATTGCCAACATCCGTTTGCTAGATAATAGAAAAAGCAAGAGAGTTCCAGATAAACGTCTACTTCTGCTTCATTGACTATGCCAAAGCCTTTACTGTGTGGATCCCAACAAACTGGAAAATTCTTAAAGAGATGGAAATACAAGACCAACTGACCTGCCTCCTGAGAAATACGTATGCAGGTCAAGAAGCAACAGTTAGAACTAGACATGGAACAACAGACTGGTTCCAAATTGGGAAAGGAATACGTCAGGGCTGTATATTGTCACCCTGCTTATTTAACTTATATGCAGAGTACATCATGAGCCATGCCAAGTTGGATGAAGCACAAGCTGGAATCAAGATTTCCGGGAAAAATATCAATAACCTCAGATATGCAGATGACATCACCCTTATGGCAGAAAGCGAAGAACTAAAGAGCCTCTTGATGAGAGTGAAAAACTGGCTTAAAACTCAACATTCAGAAAACTAAGATCATGGCATCTGGTTCCATCACTTCATGGCAAGTAGATGGGGAAACAATAGAAACAGTGAGAAACTTTCTTTCTTTGGGCTTCAAAATAACTGCAGATGGTGACTGCAGCCATGAAAGTAAAAGACACTTGCTCCTTGGAAGAAAAGTTTTGACCAACCTAGACAGCATACTAAAAAACAGAGACGTCACTTTGCCAACAAAGGTCCGTCTAGTCAAAGCTATAGTTTTTCCAGTGGTCATGTATGGATGTGAGAGTTGGAGTATAAAGAAAGATGAGTGCTGAAGAATGGATGCTTTTGAACTGTGGTGTTGGAGAAGACTCTTGAGAGTCCCTTGGACAGCAAGGAGATCCAACCAGTCCATCCTAAAGGAAATCAGTCCTGAATATTCATTGGAAGGACTCATGCTGAAGCTGAAATTCCAATACTTTGGCCACCTGATGCAAAGAACTGACTCATTTGAAAAGACCCTGATGCTGGGAAAGATTGAAGGTGGGAGGAGAAGGGGACAACAGAGGATGAGATGGTTGGATGGCATCACAGACTCAATGGACATGAGTTTGAGTAAACTCCAGGAGTTGGTGATGAACAGGGAGGCCTGGGGCGCCACAGTCCATGGGGTCGCAAAAACGACTGAGCGACTGAACTGAAGTGATGTTCTTGAAAAGAGTTGCTTAATAGGGTCTGAGTAGAGAGAACTTCAGATAATGAGCATCATAAAAATGTACATATCCTCTGACCATTTACTTCCACCTCTGGGACTCTAGGTTAAGGAAATACTTCCAAATTATAGAAAATGTAGTATTTATCAAGCTTTTTATCCTAACCTTTATGAAGAATTGGAAACAACCACAATACATAATTGAGGATTGCTTAAATTATGGGATTGTCATTCAGGGTAATTTTATGAGTACATTAAAAATGATGACTATGAAAGCTAGTTTCTTAACTAGAGAAAGGACTCTTAGAATCAATGAATTTAGAAAGCAGTCCAAGCAGCATGGTTTGAATCTCTTCTTCAGTTACTAAAAAAGGCTTCAAAGTGAAATCCCTTTGTTATACACAAAAAGAAACTGTAACTGAATTAAAATTAAACCGTGAAATTATAAAAGACCTTGAAAGGAGAAAAATCAGGTTTCTGTTTATAGGAACACAGAATGAGAAAGACATGCATAAAATTAATGGCAAAACCATATATTTGATCACATAAAAATTTTTGTGTATAAAAAACCAAAAGCAAAATAAAAAGACAAAAAACTTGGGACTACATCTGTGGCATGAATCACAGAAAACAGATGACTGATATTTTAAGTGATCTTACAATCAATAAGAAAACACAATACTCTAAGGAGAAAAAAAAATGGACAAGTCAGGAGTAGGCTACTCACAAAAGATCTCCCAGTGGTCAAAAAGTTGGGGAATGGGTGTTCAACTTAATAAGCATCAAAGAAATAGAAATCAAACAATGGAATGCTTTTTATTCCTCTGAAATTGCAGATTTGAATAAAATGAGTTTGCCAAAGGTTATGGAAGGGTCTGCTTTTGGAGAGCAGTTTGATCTGTGTCAAAATTTTTAAAGTATAATTGTTTTTATTACCTCTCTGTTAGGCATGATGTAAACAGTAGACAAGGATTATCTCTTGCAATCCTCAGAATCACCCTTTCAGGTAAATAACATGGTTATTTCCATATTAATGATGTAGAAAATGAGGTGTTGGAGGAATAATCCAAACTTCTTCAAGGTTCCTTATATAGTATAATGGAGCCAGAACATCAGACACACCTGATGTTGTCACCAGAGTGTGAACCAACCATGCTTGCCTAACAGTTTATCCCCTAGATATTTATGTATCTAAGACTGAATATGTTTATCACAGTATTTTGTAAGAGCAGAAACCTTTCAAAACAATTGAAATGCCCAACAGTCTACTCCATGGAATACAATGCAGGTATTAAAAATCATATTGAACCAGAAAATATTCATAGGAAAATGTTTGTAATATATTTGTGAAAGGGGCAGATTTCAAAACCATGTTTATAATAAAAATATAGTTTTTAAAAACGGAGAAGCTCTTTTGCTGATGGAGAAGTCAACAAAAACAAGACCAGGAACTGACTGTGGCTCAGATCATTTTCTCATTCAGCGCCAAAGAATTGATGCTTTTAAACTGTGGTGTTGGAGAAGACTCTTGAGAGTCCCTTGGACAGCAAGATCAAACCAGTCCATCCTAAAGGAAATCAGTCCTGAATATTCATTGGAAGGACTGATGCTGAAGCTGAAACTCCAATACTTTGGCCATCTGATGTGAAGAACTGACTCACTGGAAAAGACCCTGATGCTGGGAAAGATTGAAGGCGGGAAGAGAAGGGGACGACAGAGGATGAGATTGTTGGATGGCATCACCGACTCAGTGGACATGAGTTTGGGTAAACTTTGGGAGTTGGTGACAGACAGGGAAGCCTGGCATGCCATAGTCCATGGGGTCGCAAGGACTCAGACACGACTGAGTGACTGAACTGAACTGACTGATGTTCCATATGGCATTCTTTTTGCATTAAACTTCAATTTTAATATATTTATGTGTCATTTTGATAGTGCTTTTATCACCAATGTACTAGACAAACTGATGAAATAGAAAAAATGAAGGGCATGGTGCTCCTACACCAATAAGGCACTTTTATTATGCTGCCTTTCTGATCTGATTATGCTGCCTTTAATGATCAACTCGCATATAACTTGATAGTAGTAAAATGAAACTGACTGAAGAGGGGGTGGAGACTTCCTGTATCACTCACATAAGTACTTGAAACCTTGCAATAACACTTTGGCGGAAGGACTGGGAATTGTAACAAGAATTCCCACATCGGGCTTCCCGCCCTTAAGAATGAATCAGCTGCTGACTCCTTCACTGTCTCTCTGACTTTCCTGGCACTTTGCCAGGTTTCCTAATTCTTTCCCATGGTAAAGAGTTTGGGAAGCTAATATTTCAATTTTTTAATCTGGTGTTTCCTATTCTCTTTAGATTGATGTGCTTAGTTAAAAAATAAAAAAACGTGTTTTTATTTTTATTGTGATGGAAATGGAGAAGTGGACCATCAGTGTTTATATTACTTTTAGCTTACAGAACATTGGATTTGGAAGTTTAGATGTTAGTACAGAGTGAACATCCAGGTCTCTTGGTGCCCAAATGTGTATTTGTCATTGTTTCTTTGAACAGGTTCCTGGCATTAATTTACCCATCAACCAACTGACCTATTTCTTCGCTGCAGTCCTCATTAGCGGTGTTGTACATGAAATTGGACATGGAATAGCAGCTATTAGGTAATGATATTTCCCTCTTTCTCTCTCTATATATATACGGGATGTAAAAAAAGCATTTCATTTAAAAGGACTTATTACTAAAATCTGGGACTTCCCAGGTGGTGCTAATGGCAAAGAACCCACCTGCCAATGCAGGAGAAATAAGAGACACGGGTTTGATCCCTGGGTTGGGAAGATCCTCTGGAGTAGGAAAAGGCAACCCACGCCAGTATTCTTGCCTGGAGAATTCCATGGACAGAGGAGCCTGACGTACTACAGTCCATGGGATCGCAAAGAGTCGGGCATGACTGAAGCAACTTATCACGCACGCATTACTAAAATCTGCTACATTTGATACTTTTTCTTTCTGTGACTACTGCCCAGTGCATATCCACCATTATTACTTTAAGCTACCTTCTCCTTTGTAGACATTAATATATTGATGAATATGCTTAGTTAATTGTGCATATCTATAATCTGGGTCTTTCTATCCTTTGTCCTTTGCCAGCATGGTTATATCCTCATGGTGCATCACTATTTTCATCCAATCCCAAAACCTAATCTTTATATTCATCATTGGATCAGAATGATAACCACTGCAGTCAAATCCCATCCACCTGCCTTCTTAGTACTTACTTTGGCTCATCATCTGAAATACTTTCCTGCTTCTACTCATGGCCTCTGCTGCCTACAGCAAGAACACTGAAAGCTCTGGGTTTGTTAACAAATATCATAGCCTGTCTAGAAAACCAAGTGGGAAAAGATAAGGGAGGATGAGACCTGGGACTTGCTTCAAGTATCATGCCCTGTTCTTGTCTTGACTCTCCAAGTGTATCATTGTAATTATACCTGAGCATTTTAAAGTCTCCTAAATGTGTGAAATCGTGATAGGGGAGAGAGTGAATCACAACTCCCCTTTATTCCTGATAATGAACACACATACTGATGGGAATGTGTTTCATCCTTTGGGTGTGTGGACCACATAAAAAGTTTTAAAGGAGAAGATTTAATCATTTCTTATTACTTTCCAGTTGCTTATGAAAAGAGTCTGTTGACTCTCATCTTGACAGAGAGTCTTGACCCTCATCTTGACAGAGCATATACTGTTAAACAGCTGTGCCATGTAGTGGTTTAAATGGGCGGCTAGTTTTTTTTCTCTCTTTCATCTTTGCTTCCTCTTCTTTAGCTCTGTAGCTTTTAGGGTTTTACACAGAAAAGCATTGTTATTAACAGTTTAATAATTCATAATATGTTTGTGAAATCGTATGGGTAATTTTTTATAAAATCCCAGTTGCTGAGAAAAAGTGAATTTTACAGTCATCTTAGATATTTAATGCTAGGTGACAGCACAAAATATTTAGATGATGCTTTTTGTCAGAGTAGCTGAGTGGTCTTTTGAGGCTTTTAAATGTAATTCCATTTTTAGAGAATTAATTGATAAAAAAACAGTTATCTTGAGGACAATCTGAGCATTATGTATTTTAAAATGTACTTAACATTAATTCAGCAAGAATACATTTAGATAAAATGCCATCCTTATAATAGCTAAGACAAATATAAATATTTAAATTATTTATTAATACTTGAATTCTATTTTCTACCATCTCCTTCCCTGAAAATAATTCAGAGTAAACCATAAAAATGTTTTTTTTTAGTTTCTCATAGAAATACTATTGCTTTGTATTTGTGACTAATTTTAAGTTATTTGCTCAGCATATTGGTTTCTAAAAATTTTGAAGTTATAAGCTATTTCAGAATGCCCTGTTTTACAAAACATAATTTCACTGATAACTAAATCTGTATGCTATTATAAAATTATGATATACATGTATATCATATATAATTCTTTATCCAGAGAGACTTGAATTTTAAACAAGAATTTGAATTACATTGGGGAGTTTTATGATTACATGCATTATTAATTTGAAAAATGTGATACTAGTAGTAAATTCCTTTTTCTTATGTGATTTCTTAGGGAACAAGTTCGATTTAATGGCTTCGGGATTTTTCTCTTCATTATTTATCCTGGAGCATTTGTTGATCTGTTCACCACTCATTTGCAACTTATATCACCAGTCCAGCAGCTAAGGATATTTTGTGCAGGTAAAAGATTTAAATTTCTTTATATATCTGTGTGTTATTAGTGGTTTTATGGAAAGTACTCACATCACAAATGTGGTTGATAAACTCAGATTATAAGACTTTAAGTTCGAAGTAGTAGAGCAAAATAATTTACATTGCAGTTTTTCCCCCCATTTTTTAACATGAGTTATTTTTAAAAGATTGAAAGTAAAATGAGCAGAACATACCATGAAAATATGGATAAAGCATTGAAGTAGACATGTTCAGTTCAGTTCAGTCGCTCAGTCATGTCCCTGTCCATCACCAACTCCTGGAGTCCACCCAAACCGATGTCCATTGAGTCTGTGATGCCATCCAACCATCTCATCCGAAGCAGACATGGGAGGTCACTAAATAATCATAAGGAATATAATCCATGATGAAAATGTAATCATGCGTCTTACTGAATAAACATCATCAAAACAAAAATAGAAAAAAGTACCAGGAAAAAACACAAATGTAATAAAGGAGGCTTGTCTCTCAACAAATGGCAGTTATGTACAAAAAAGTCTTTATCATTGAAGCTCTGATTACAAAGATAAAAGTCAATAGTTACATCAAACCCTATACCATGACAGTTTATTTTCAAGTGCCCAGGAAACTAATAAAAATTGGCCAGTTAAATTCAAAATCATAATTGCAGTATTTTTTTAAATGGTAATGAAGTAATGTGTAAAGTTTTGCTAAAATGAAAAGTCACTACCTTAGGCAGTTATTATGAAATAAGAAATGAAAGTATATCAGTTAAGCAGTCAACTAAAGAAATGAGAAAAGAACTATGAAATAGGTAAGAACTGATGTAATTAGTATAGATAGATAGATACAGTTGGTCAGTCGTGTCTAACTCTTTGTGATCCCATGGACTGTAGCCTGCCAGGCTCCTCTGTCCGTGGAATTCTCCAGGCAAGAATACTGCATCAGTTCAGTTCAGTCATTCAATTGTGTCCGATTCTTTGCAACCCCGTGGACTGCAGCACACCAGGCTTTCCTGCCCATCACCAACTCCCAGAGCCTGCTCAAATTCATGTCCATCAAGTCAGTGATGCCATCCAACCATCTCATCCTCTGTCGTCCCCTTCTCCTCCTGCCTTCAGTCTTTCCCAGTATCAGGGTCTTTTCCAGTGAGTCAGTCTTCACATGAGGTGGCCAAAGTATTGGAGTTTCAGCTTCAGCATTAGTCCTTCCAATGAATATTCAGGACTGATTTTCTTTAGGATGAACTGGTTTAATCTCCTTGCAATCCAAGGAGCAAGCATCTTTTAATTTCATGGCTGCAGTCACCATCTTCAATGATTTTGGAGCCCAGGAAAATAAAGTCTGTCACTGTTTGAATTGTTTCCCCATCTTTTTGCCATGAAGTGATGGGACCAAGGGATTCTCAAGAGTCTTCTCCAACACCACAGTTCAAAAGCATCAATTCTTCGGCGCTCAACTTTATAGTCCAACTCTCACATCCATACATGACTACTGGAAAAACCATAGCTTTGACCAGACGGACCTTTATCTGCTAAGAATACTGCAGTGGGTAGCCATTCCCTTCTCCTGGGGATCTTCCCAACCCAGGGATCAAACCCCGGTCTCCTGCATTGCAGGCAGATTCTTTACCATCTGAGCCACTAGGGAAGCCCCATAATCAGTATGAAAATACACAAAAAGTGTAATAAATTAGAAAAAAAATTTTAATTCAAGAGTTCTTGGAAGAACAAAAGATTAAGCAATGGAGAAAACATTTATAGACAGAATTAGCAGTCAGATTGGGGAATGACAACTGATACAGAGAAATTTTAAACAATTATAAAAGTGTTCTTTCTTCATCTGCAAAAAATTTTCACAAACCTGGATAATTATTTTTTAAATAGCCTAAATTAACCCCAGCAGAAATAGGAAAAAAATTATAAATAGGATGATTACCACAGAAGAAATTAAGGAAGTTGAAGAATGGTCCTGAAAGTTCAATATGTAGAATTATTTCAAATCTTGAAGAAAAGATTTTTCTTTTCGATTCCAATTTAGCATAAACTTTCCAGATTACATATAGAAGGATACCAAGAATTTTTTTAAAGTTGGTGTACTAACACTGCTGTTTCCTGTAAAGCACACAAAAAAATTCTATAGACAGTTGGTGCATGTAAACAACACAAAGATGGCTTAACATTAGGAAATGTTATATGTGAATGTGGTAAACACTGATTACCCTTAAGGGAAAAATATCACCTCAGCAGATATTGAAATGGGTATTTAATAAAATTCAACATCCATTAATGCTTAAAAAACAAAAATCTTTAGTAAAAGTGGAAATAGTTGGATATTTACTAATGGTATAAAACTTAAAAGCATTTCTATTAAAGCACTGGCCCCTAACCTTTTGGGAACCTGGGACCAGTTTTGTGGAAGACAAAAACCAGGGGTTGAGGGATGGATATGGTTCAAATTGTAATGCAAGTGATGGACCAGTGCTAGTCTATGGCCCAGCACCTTGTATTAAAGGAAAAGACAGGCATTCCCACTATCACTGATATTGTTAAACAGTCTATAAATGTGGGTCGGTGCAATTAAAATTTTTTTTTAGTGCAATTAAATTAAAAAAGCATAAATATTAGAAAAGGATCGGTCTTCTCCTCCCTCCCCCCCCATCCCCGCCATACTCATACAGGTGGTGGGGTAGAAGGGGAGGGACAATTAAAATCAATGAAAATGAAACAAAAAATTGTGCAGAGCCTGCTTGCTATACTCAAAAGAAACACTTGCTTAGCACGCTAAGCAGCGCGGGTACGGCGGCGGGAGAGATGGCGCATGTGCGAGCGTACAACTATATGCACGTACTGGACTGTGGGTACGTACCACTGTGGGGCGCCTCAGCTTAGAAGCGCGTGTATAAGGTGCCCCAAAGCGCATGCGTGCTGCCAACCCAGGAGCACTTGCGCCTCGTTCGCGTAGTGCTCTGCAACCGCGCGCGCTTTCTGGCAAAGCACGGGGTTTTCTCCTTTCGGCGTTTTTTTCCGCGGCCTTTTGGTCACCAATCTGCTGATTAGTAGCCTCTGAAGAGCCCTCAGCCATGGATTCCCACGAGTCATTCTACCTCACAGACGACCTGGAGTTGTATCCAGAGATCGTGGGGCTGCAGCAGGTGCAAGTGGCGCCCATCACTGAGGAGAGCTTCTACGAGGAGACCGTCTGTGAGGAGACCGTCTGTGAGGAGACCGTCTGTGAGGAGGCCGTCTGTGAGGAGGCCGTCTGTGAGGAGGCCGTCTATGAGGAGACCGTCTGTCAGGAGACCGTCTGTGAGGAGACCGTCTGTGAGGAGACCATCGGGACGGAGGCAATCATGGAATACAAGGATGTCACCGGCAATTGGTTCCATGGTGGCCACCACTATCCACCTCTGATTGCGCTGCAGCCTCTTTTTACAAGCAGTCCAGCCCAAGGGGACCGCGACCAAGAAATCGTGGTGCAGACACAGGAAGAGGTCGTGACCTGCTGCCAAACCGAAAGCCTTCAGGCCAGTGACCAGACTGTCATCCCAGGCCTCGACGACAGCTACTTTGAGCAGACCTTGGCTCCTCTGTTAGGCTCCACGTCTTCCTCAGCCTGCAACCACAGCGGGAAGCCCAGCGGCCACGGCCAGAAACCCGACGGTAAGAAGGGTTACCCGGGCGGTGAGGCGACGGTGGGAAGCAGCTCCGAGGGAGGCCCCAAGAAGTGGGAGCAGAAGCCGGTCGAGATCCAAACCCTAGAGGGTCAGTTCTCTGTCGCCATGTGGTCCGCAACCAATAAGAAAGACCCTGAGGCTGGACAGACTGAGAACTCAGTTCCTGATTATTCAGAGTACTTGACGGGTAAAAAACTGCCTCCTGAGGGAATTCCTGGTATTGATCTCTCAGATCCCAAACAACTGGCCGAATTTGCTAAAATGAAACCTAAAAATACTAAAGATGATGTGCCGAGAACAGTAGCTTGCCCTCACGCAGGCTGCTTGAAGATGTTCAGGGATAGAGCTGCTTTGAAAAAACATATGCACACCCATGGTCCCAGAGTTCATGTCTGTGCAGAATGTGGCAAAGCTTTTGTTGAGGGCTCAAAATTGAAGCGTCATCAACTGGTGCATACCGGAGAGAAGCCGTTTCAGTGCACCTTTGAAGGCTGCGGAAAACGCTTTTCCCTAGATTTCAACCTGCGCACCCACGTGCGAATCCATACCGGAGATAAGCCCTACGTGTGCCCTTTCAGTTGCTGTACTAGAAGGTTTTCTCAGTCAACTAACCTGAAATCTCATATCTTAACACATACCAAGAATAAAAAGAGCCAGTAAAAAGAAGGGAAGACTCTTCTCAGCCTCAGAAAGCGTCTTCCAGTTGTGTAATTGAAAATGAATATGCCTCTGTTTCGTAGACTGTTTCTAGAAAAGAATTTTGTGACTGACTCCAATATATCTAAGGGTTAAGTTTTGATAGATTTAGTAAAAATAAAATTAAAAGATTAAAAAAAAAGGACAAAAAAAGAAAAAAAGGAAAAAAAAGTAATTCTTCATATAACATTGTTAAGAAGTTTTGTCTTGTTCTGTAATACCATTTGAAAAATAGGATTTTGTAATGCTTGCTCGTGGATCTCACATCAAAAGACTGTTCTTTAAAAAAAGAAAAGACTGTTCTTTATCCAACTGTGGTAAAAATGGGACTTTTCACATTACTTTAAAATGAAGTTTTGCCTATTGTTTCAATTTTTGAAGTTCTGTATTTTCTAAATGTTCATGTTTATACTTTTTAAGAATATGTTTAGTACTAAAAAAAAAAAGAATATGCTTAGTAGTTCTGTGTATAGTTTTTCTGGAAGTAGGTAACTTTGCTTGCAGGTTTTCTTTAAATGAGTGAACTGCTGCTGCTGCTAAGTCGCTTCAGTCGTGTCTGACTCTGTGCGACCCCATAGACGGCAGCCCATCAGGCTCCGCCATCCCTGGGATTCTCCAGGCAAGAACGCTGGAGTGGGTTGCCATTGCCTTCTCCAGTGCATGAAAGTGAAGAGTGAAAGCGAAGTCGCTCGGTCGTGTCTGACTCTTCGCGACCCCATGGACTGCAGCCTACCAGGCTCCTCCATCCATGGGATTTTCCAGGCAAGAGTACTGGAGTGGGGTGCCATTGCCTTCTCCGAAAAAAACTTATATAGGTTTTGTTTGCTATCTTAATTTTGGTTGTATTCTTTGACATTAATGAATGTTACATAACTGTTTTAACTGCATTGAATTAGTAGTTTTGAATATTAGATAAGTTGTAGTAGTCAGTTTAAACCTGTTTTAGTCTTTTTACTCCCCCCGCTCCCCAAATACTGCCAGGTGCTGTTGTTTAGTCCTTTCTTTGCCTGTTCAGTTAGGGAGTGGTGCTCAGCTGTGGAATACATTGTGTACGTAATGGCTTTTACCATTTGGTATGTAATCCTTTATAATAGACAAAGCAAAAAATAAAAATACCTGTTCTAAAGAAAAAAACTTGTCTTTATAAGTATTGTAGCTAGAAAATAGAGAAAATGGGGAGGGTACTAGTGGCATCTGGTGGGTGGGTAGAGGCCAGGGTTGCTGCTAAACATTTTACAATGCACAGGTCAGTCCCCTACAACAAAGAATTATCTGGCCCAAAGTGCCAGTAGTGCCACTGTTGAGAAACCTTGCTCCAGAGAAAGTAAAAACGGTAACAAAAATTCAGTTGGTGCACTGAAAAGCAAATCATTAATGAACAAGAGGTTGTTTAAACAAAGGAAATAAAGGTACCCACATTGCAACTTAGCCATCACTGGCAAATCTGAAATCTAGCAGGGTGGTCTGGTACCAGCTGCATCCCTGATAAGAGATAGGAGGCTCCCCAGAGGGTCAAAGAATCAGTGCTGCTATGTGCCACTCTGAGTGTTGCTTGGATGAGAAGAGCCAGGGTTGTATGGTGGGGTCATCCTGATAAAGAAGAGGTAGGGTACAACATTTAGGGAGTTCTGTTGTACTGCACCATCGTGAGGAGAAAGCTGAATATAGCCCATGGTAGTGGTGGCAAATCTAATCAGTGGGGATGGATTTTTGTGAAACTGTGGGACTAGCAACAGGGTGTGGGGTGGTGGGAGGGGTGGAATAGCTGTATTCCTAAATTAGTTTCACTAGGGTAAATTCCAGTGGGTCAAAGAATCAGAGGGGTTTTTGTTGTTGTTGTTGTTGTTGTTTTTTTGGTCTTAATTTTGTTTTTTAAGTGATCTATGAAAGCAATACAAGAGAACACAGATCTTCTACAGTCTTGAACTGGGAATAAAGGAGCCATTTTACCACACCAAAATTTAAAATATATGCATAGGCAAAACTATAAACCTAGCCAAACAAACTGGAGGAAATGATCAAAATACCTCATATAGAAGACCAAATTCCTCAATGTATGTATTACAAATAATAATACATATCAATTAGTTTTTTTAAAAATTCAAAAAATGCAAACTGACAATGGATAAAAGTAAGCAATTCTCAAACAACAATATAACCATTTAATAACCATGAAAAATGTACAAACTCATTCATATTTAAAGAAATAGAAATCAAGACAAAGATTTTACTTTTCACCTGGCAGATGACAGTCTAAAATTATGATAGCATCCAGTGTTGTTTAGAGGGTGGGGAAACATGACAATTATAAGAATATAATTCAGACTTGGAGGTTAACTTTAATGCATATATTTTTGACCCAACAATTCCATTTTTGTATAATTGTCCATACCTTCAGAGATGTGATCTTAATCAGATGCATAACATCATGAGCAAAGTTGTTGCAACACTGTGTGAAAAAGTTAAGACAGCCTAAGTGATCATTAGTAGGGAACCTTATTAATAAGTCAATATGTTTTTTAAAAAATAGATTACTCTGTAGTGGATATAAGGAATAGGTTAAATATGAATGTGCAGATAAGGGAAAAGTCAAAAGTACATAAATGAAAAAGCAAAACACAGTTTCAGATAAATAGCTTGATACCATTGGTGTTTTTAAAATATCTCTCTGTGTATAAAACAGAAAGGATTGTTTACCCAATTATGTCTTGGGCTAGAGGAACATCTTGCAGTGTACATGAAACATCTTGAAATGTACATCTTGAAATGTACATGAAACATATTATTAGCTAGAAATCTGGCTGCTGTAATACCTAAAAACAACAGTGACTTAAACACTCATAAAACATTAGAAATGTAAGTAGTTCAATGCTGATAATGGTAATTCCATATATGATCTGGAGGACTGAAGTGCTTTCTGTCTTAGCTTTACGATTTCCCGTGTGCAGCTTCTATGTCGTAGACTCAAGTTTAGCTCCATTATAGCTACATTCCAGCCAGTAAGACAGTTCCCATCACCTCTGCTCGCATCCTTTTGCTGAAGTACCGTCATATGGCCATAGTCCCCTTAGATCTGGGTGATGTCTTTAAGTGACATTTCTATCATTACAGGACACTGGTGCTGTCAGCCTCCTAGGGATGTTTGGAATGTGTGGGGTGGGGGACATTGGTTGGTTGTCTCGGTGACATATATATGATATATATCCTGTATTGTAAGGGGCAAAGACCTGCACACCCAAGAATCACACTGCCCAGAGAGCTGATATTTCCTCCACCCTGCCCCATAAGAAAAACTGTACTAGAGAGCAAGGATTGGTATGGGAGGGGCTGTTACCCGGTGGTATGCTAGTGAATGTTTAGCATATAGCCCAGAGGAAAGGGTGGAAAGTGAAGTCGCTCAGTCGTGTCCGACTCTTTGCAACCCCATGGACTGTATAGCCTGTCAGGCTCCTCCATCCATGGGACTTTCCAGGCAAGAGTACTGGAGTGGATCGCCATTTCCTTTGCCAGGGGATCTTCCCGACCCAGGAATCGAAACAGGGTCTCCCTCATTGCGGGCAGACGCTTTACCGTCTGAGCCACCAGGGAAGCCCCAGAGGGAAGGGTGGAAAGCTCTGATAAACCAGCATTTGCTCACGTCTGTGGTATAAATACTCCCACCATGGCCAATTCGAAGGCACCAAGTGGTGCCTCCTAGTGGAGGAATTGGTTAAAGAGGCCCAGTCAGCTCTGGCAAGCTGGTAGGAGCAGGCTCCAGCACAACCCTCAATTCTCCGCTCTCTATAGAGATGGTGGAGATAGTTTCTAGTCTTGATGTAAAATATATACCCCAGTTCAGCAAGAATGTTTTTTACTGCATCATAACTTTTATTTGATAGCTCTGAAGTTCCTTTCAAAGATCACAAGTATGTTTAAATGAATACATAACATTTTCTGAAAAAAAGCTATGGTAAGTAGAAGATACTCTATTCAGTATATGCACATACACACCCCTTTACATAGGTAATAAATGTATATATATTGAGAGAGAATGTAGACTCTAACAGTGTTAAATCATATTAGCATGTGGTCTTCCTAGTGTTGTATTAACATAGTCATTTTCGATTTCAGTATTTGAAATGAAAGAAGCTTATAACTGAACATGTCTTCTGTACTAACAAATTGATCTATCTGCCTCACAGCTTCTTCTGGTGACTTTCCTAATATATCAGAATGCCTAGGTGTAATGAAATACAACTACCCTGCCCCTGGTTGAACTTACTCTTTTTGTTCCCTCTTTTCAGGTATCTGGCATAATTTCATCCTTGCGCTCCTGGGTATTTTAGCTCTTATTCTCCTTCCTGTAATTCTCTTGCCGTTTTACTACACTGGAGTTGGGGTGCTTATCACTGAAGTTGCTGAGGTAAATGATAAGATTGTCTGGGGTATTCCACCAGATTTTGTGAAGTAACACTTAGCATTTTATGTCAGGAACTTTTCTTCAAATTCCTCTCGTGTACAGAATGTTCAGTTTTTCCTAAAGAAATTACGGTAATCCTTTCAAATGGAAGAAATAATTTTGTGAAATACACTGGCTCTTTTAAAATACTGAAAATTGTTTCTGTTCTGAGTTACAAGAATGATATCAAGATTTTCTACCTGTAATTTGTTGATAAAATGCATCATTTACCTTTACTGTTTGTTTCATAATTGTGCTTTTGAGTCAAATGTCTTTACTCCTAAAAAGTAAGAAAGATGAAACCTAAGCTAGCCAGCCAGAACATTTCATGGGAGTTTTAAGTTATTAATGTCTTCAACTCTGTCTTTCACTCCCTTAGACTACTATGATGGTATCAAGTCATCTCTTCACACTTTGGGAAGAGAAAAATTACCTTTGTGAGCAACTGACTCACATACTGATATACTCACTGTGCTGACAGTATTGTCTGCATATTTGGGACTGTGTTTAGATAAGGTCTTGTCTTATCATTTTCTCCCTTGGTGATATAGGAAAATGAAGGCATTCTGGCAACCGCTTTCACAAAAAATTTTAATTAGCAGCTTGGGAAAAACTGTCATTTTAATCTTAACTGTTGGTGAGTGAGGTTTGTTTGTTTTTTCAGTTGCAAAAAATTCAAAATCTTAGTGAAGTATGAAAAGTATAATTGTTGGGTTTTATTTTGTTATTTTTCTAGGACTATACATCATGGATTCAAAGCTGGATTGTTTTTGCATTATTCAAAACTTTCTACTTAATTCAGTGTCTTTATTATTTGCTCAGATTAATCATAGCTTGTCTTTACGCATTTTCTGATTTGATTCTGCCCTCTTACCAAGGACTCACCTGCAATTGGACCTAGAGGCCTTTTTGTGGGAGACCTTGTCACCCATCTGCAGGATTGTCCTGTTACCAATGTACAAGACTGGAATGAATGTCTGGATACCATCACCTATGAGCCCCAAATTGGTTACTGTATAAGTGCATCAACTTTGCAGCAGTTAAGCTTCCCAGTTAGAGGTATGTATATTTTCTCAGTATGATATAATTTAGGACTGCAAGCAGCAGTCCTTGCCATTCATTAATTCTTAGATTTTGTATAGATTTATTTTGTTCTAACTTCCTTAAAACAAATCAGTAAAGTAATAATAGGCCTAAACGAGTAAACATCCTTCTTGGTAAATTAGATAATAATATGTATGTTTTGTCTATTATATTTTGTTGTTGAACTTCTAACGAATTTCATCTTTGATTTTCAGAACTCTAGGATCTAATTCAGCATTTAGATAACACTTGTGTTTAGTCAGCATTCAAGCTCAAACATAACCAATTAACTAAATTCCAGTAATTAAATACCCTTGTGCTATGTGGATGGTGGCATGTCCAAAGCTATTTGGGATATGGTTTTTTCGTGTGGCAGGTGTCCAGAGAAAATCATCTTGATGTCCAAAAATACTTCCTGAAGTCAGATCTGTTGTTCTGTCTAATAGGCAACAGGGTGAAGCAAGTTTACTTTCAGAAGCTGCCAAATGTATTTTTAGCTCTTCCATCTCTGGAAAATCAGTCTCCCAACTCTTAATACAAAACCCTGGGGATCCAAATCATTGAAAGTGTTGGAAAGCGCAAATTATACTCACATTTTTAAATCAAGAAATGCTTGAATACTTTTACACATCTACTGGGGTTAAGAAATATGATTAATTATTAAAAATAATTTTATTAAAGTGCCATGTGCAAAGTGGCAAAGTAGTAAGAACTGGTTTAAATTTTTTTTCATATGTAATCTTCCATGTATAACCTATTATTTAAGATTAATTTTTATTTGTTTGGCACACTGGGTCTTAGTTGTGGCACACAATATCTTTAGTTGCTGCGTGCAAACTCAGTTGGAACATGTGGGATCTAGTTTCCCCACTAGAGATTGAACTCGGGACCCCTTCATTGGGAGCTTGGACTCTTAGCCACTGAAACACCAAGTCCCTCTAACCCATTTTTAAGAGTTCTTTTTATTGCAAAAACTTTTCACACATAAATAAATGTTAAGAAAGTAGTATGGGGAATTCCCTGGAGGTCCAGTGGTTAGGACTCCATGCTTTCACTGCCGAGGATGTGGGTTCAATCCCTGTTGGGGAAACTAAGATCCTGCATGTCATGCAGTGAGGCCAAAAAGAAAGAGGCAGAGTAATATAAATGAAACCTCATGCATCCTTCTCCCAGCTTCAGCAATTATCAACACTTTGCCAATTTTTTCATCCAGCCTGTCCACCTTTAAAGGAAATATTTGAAAGCACATTCCAGGTATCCTGTGATTTCATTCATAAACCTTAGCATATCTTTAATAGATGATGACCTTTTAGACATGACCACAGTACTATTATCACATCTAACAAAATTAACAATAATTCCTAATATCTAATTGGTATTCAGTCTTCCTTTTTTTTTGTTTGTTTTTTACAATTGGTTTCGGTTGGATGGTATATCTTTTAAGTTATAACAATTCCCTCTGACACTTAAAAAAAAATCATTTGTTAAAGAAACTGAGTCATTTGTTTTGTCAAATTTATCATTAACATGTTCAAGTATCCCCCACATTTCCTATAGGAGGTAGTTAGGTCTAGAGACTTGATTAGACTCAGCATCCATTTTTTTTTAATTTTATTTTATTTTTAAACTTTACATAATTGTATTAGTTTTGCCAAATATCAAAATGAATCCGCCACAGGTATACATGTGTTCCCCATCCTGAACCCTCCTCCCTCCTCCCTCCCCATTCCATCCCTCTGGGTCGTCCCAGTGCACCAGCCCCAAGCATCCAGTATCGTGCATCGAACCTGGACTGGCAACTCGTTTCATACATGATATTTTACATGTTTCAATGCCATTCTCCCAAATCTTCCCACCCTCTCCCTCTCTCACAGAGTCCATAAGACTGTTCTATACATCAGTGTCTCTTTTGCTGTCTCGTACACAGGGTTATTGTTACCATCTTTCTAAATTCCATATATATGCGTTAGTATACTGTATTGGTGTTTTTCTTTCTGGCTTACTTCACTCTGTATAATAGGCTCCAGTTTCATCCACCTCATTAGAACTGATTCAAATGTATTCTTTTTAATGGCTGAGTAATACTCCATTGTGTATATGTACCAGAGCTTTCTTATCCATTCATCTGCTGATGGACATCTAGGTTGCTTCCATGTCCTGGCTATTATAAACAGTGCTGCGATGAACATTGGGGTACACGTGTCTCTTTCCCTTCTGGTTTCCTCAGTGTGTATGCCCAGCAGTGGGATTGCTGGATCATAAGGCAGTTCTATTTCCAGTTTTTTAAGGAATCTCCACACTGTTCTCCATAGTGGCTGTACTATCAGCATCCATTTTTGACAAGGGCAAAAATACCTAGGTAGCACTCAGTACTTCAAATTGCATCTCATGTTTTTCCATGTATTGTATCTTTTCAAATGGGTATGTAATCCACAGTATCTTCTTCTGTAAGAGAAGAATCCATTATTTCATACTTAAGTCCTTTATCATTTTCCTCAAGTTTGTCTAAATTTGGTATAACTAGTATTGAATTACCAAAGCCAAAATGACATTGTTATCAAATAAAATTTCTCTCCAATAGAATCATTTTATTTAGGATATCTGTGTTTCAATGTTTATAGTTAGTCTTTTCCTGGCAGACAGAATGGAAGTGAAATTTTTCTTGAAATACTCCAGAATTCTTTCCTTATTAACTTTTTGAGTATTTCACTATTATGGATCCTATGCCACATTTTGGAGGTATTTACTTAAAAACCCAAAGCAGGTATTACTCTTAACACACTCCCACACTAATAAAAAAAAAAAATCAATCCCCAAATAATAGTTCTTCAGTATATATTTCCTCTCCTTAGAAGTGACTGTATTAGGATACTTGTTGATTTTATATTCTGACTGTATCTGATAAACCTGTACCTTCATTTAATCATTTTTTAATAGCATGCCTATACTTAGCCAGATTGCAGAAATCTTAATGACTGTAAATATAACTTAACTTAAAATAATATGCTAGATTAATTTAAATGACAGGTTTGACCACTGGAGCTATGGACATTTAAGAAAGCTATGGATTGATATTGTTTTACATGTACCTAGGTACATTTGTTACCGTACATTATAATTGAGAGCATAAATATAGCCAAATATGGTAATATAAGATAACCTATAATCCAAAAGTAATTGATACTCAATTTAGAGTAAAATTAGGTATGCACAATTAAAATTTTAAGAATTTATACCACTTCAAAACAGTAAAGCCACTTTGAAAAGATCTGACCCTGAAAGTGCCCATAAGCTGTCCCAGCCAATCATTTCTGGCCTTATTTCATACCCTGACTTTCCTAGGTGTATTATTAGATTTTTAAAGCTATTCCCTAAGATATTAAGCATACTAAATGTTCTCCTTTAAATGTTAACAGGTGGATTTCTGGCAAATTTTTTAAAATGTGGTTAATCTACATGAAATGACCATTCATTTTATGAAATTGTTGGGACCTTCTGTTTTTCTTCTGTCAATCCTTTCCTTTTTTATTTTTAAACATTAACCTGCTAACCTAGGAGTGGCATCAACAGAGCCAAGGCTGGTTTTATTCTATGTCTGCCCTTGGTGCATGGAGTAAGCCTAATGAGCTTGTCCCATACACTCCTTGGAGATTGAATGGCCTTTCCAGGAAGCCCCAGAAAGGACACTGGGTGAGGGCTTGGAGATCTTTGTACCTAGAATAGATCTCTTCTTTCATTCTGAGTCAGAACAGAACAAACTTTTCCCCTATTCATATTCAAAGTGAAAGTGAAGTCGCTCAGTTGTGTCCAACCCTCAGCAACCCCATGGACTCAGCCTACCAGGCTCCTCCATCCATGGGATTTTCCAGGCAATAGTACTGGAGTGGGTTGCCATTTCCTTCTCCAATGCATGAAAGTGAAAAGTGAAAGGGAAGTCGCTCAGTCACGTCCGACCCTCAGCGACCCCATGGACTGCAGCCTTCCAGGCTCTTCTGTCCATGGGATTTTCCAGGCAAGAGTACTGGAGTGGGGCGCCATTGCCTTCTCCGATTCATATTCAAACCTCTGCTTAATTTAGGATTGCCATGTATCCATACGCCATTAGTTCCATTTGAATGGAACTAAAAGTTACAGACAAGAACTAGTTTGGTTCTTTTGGGGGACATATTTTTGGCCTCACTGCATGGCATGTTAGTTCCACAAGCGGGAGTCGTACCCGCACCGTCTACAGTAGAAGCACAGAGTCTTAACCACTGGACCACCAGGGAAGTCCCTTTGGACTATTTTCTAACAAGTAGCTTACATTCTCTTTCTTTAGTTTGAGGGGACACTCTTCATATATGCCTAAAGCTAAGTTCCTTTTTTCTTTTTTGTAAGTGTTGTTTTGAGTAAGAAAGGCTACTAAGTCCAGCATTTGAGCTGCATTTTTAAAAAGCGTGAGATTGAATACTAAAGGCAACTACTACCTAAAATTAATCTATGAGCCCAGACTCCTGCAGCCTCTTTGAATAACCTATATTCCTGTTCAGAGGAGGTGAGGGCATATACGTATAACTGCCTGGCAAAGGGAGTGTTGTCCTGTATTATGCATCTTTAACTGAAGTGAGAAAAGACCATTCCTGACCTGGTTTAAGATAGTGTAAGGAAAACTCTGGAAATCTTTTCCATACAATTTGAGTACCCAGATTGTTTTTATGCCCAAATCTCTCATGTTCAGAGAAAAAGTATATGTTCTCCCATTGTGAGTATCAAGGTAGGGTCAAGGTTTCTTTGCTGTTATCCATTGAAAAGAGAGAGAGAGTATGTGTGTGTGTGTTTATAATTTTTTAAACTGTTTTTTACTAGGTGGTGCTGGTATAAATTCTACTATAAAACTAAGAATAAATAGGTTTGCCTGCCTATATTGGAACTCTAGTTACAGTTAAATATTTATTAAACCAGGGTAAGAAAATTGTTCAGTTCATTTTAGTGATATAGAAAGTAGTGAAGACTGTGAACTATAGACTGGAAAAGTTTCTTCCTTCCAACCTTATTCCAAAATAACCTGTGGTTTAGACCATCCTTTGAAGACTAGACTATATCTACAAGTATCTTAGGGTACATTCAAAATATACAGGTTCTCCCTGTAGTGGAATTGTGAAACTAATCTGGACTTAATTTTCCTAGTTGTTTCCCCATTTGGGGAGATTTAAGGGACAATTCTAATCTCCTAGAGTTAAATTGAAGCCAAGAAAGCTTCTGGGACTTCCCATTGCATTCTCTCTCTCTTTTTTTTTTTTTTTTTTTTTGCTGCATGGCTAATGGAATCTTAGTTCCCCAGTCAGGGATCGAACCTGAGCAGCCCACAACAGAAGCACGGAATCTTAACCACTGGACCACCAAGGAAGTCCCCCCACTGCAGTCTTGAATGTGCCTTCCAATGTAGAATTGAATAAGCCTCTCGTGTTGATGTGTGTGTGCATGCTCAGTGGTGTTTGACTCTTTGCAACCCCATGGAGTATAACCTGCCAGGCTCTTCTGTCCATGGGAGTTCCCAGACAAGAATACTGGAGTGGGTTGCCATTTCCTTCTCCAGGGGATCTTCCCAACCCAGGGATCGAACCCATGTCTCCTGCTTGGCAAGCAGATTCTTTACCACTAAGCCACCTGGGAGGCCCCTCATGTTGATAGCAGTATAGTAATGTGAAAATTACCTTTGGCATCCCTGTCGTATAGGTTAAGAATTGAGTCACTGAAATTAAGTGACTTGTCCTTTAACATGACCCAGTAGAAAAGATTGTAAAATAAAAAATATTTTTAAACATATATATATTTTTAATTAATAAACAGAAATGTCACAGTTTACTTCTCACATGATAACAAACTATTAAACTCTTTAAATGGAAAATTCCGTATTTCAGGAGGTACTTCATCTTGTCAGGGCAGCCACAGCCATTGATTTGTGTTTTGATTGGATTAATCACCATAAGAAGAAGCCTTAACCCAGAGGTCACATATTAGTGATACCGTAGAGGCCAAATCCAGCCTTGGCAAATGTGTATGACTTGACTTCCCTGGCAGTCCAGTGGTTAAGACTCCACACTACCACTTCAGGGGGCATGGGTTCAATCCCTGGTCAGGGAACTAAGATCTTACATGCCTTGAAGCCCAGCCAAAAAAAGAAAGAAGTTTCTCATGAGAGTCCAGACTTTGTATTTCTCTTGAAATAAAATGGATCATCTCTTGACCCTCAGTCCCAAGTGAAGTGGCCTTGCTGCTTACCCTACTTAGAACAGGGTATGTATTCTCTAATTCATCACAGTCCCCACTATTTCCAATTTTTTCCACATACTATCCACTTAATATATTTGATACTTGCTTGGCCCCTTTAAGCTTTTTATTAGACATGCCATATCAACAGTGATATCAAATTATTGACTTTCAATTCTCTATTGCTGACACTCCTCAATGAAAAGCTAAGTATCAAGCATCAGAGGTAAATTTTTAAAAATCATCACTGATATAAAGGCAAGTAGCATAGAACATCATCTATGTATTCAGTGCATATTGAGCTGTCCACCTTACATAAAATACTGAGAAACCTTTCCTTCATAGACCTTACAGTCTAACCGAAGAAATAGACCATGTCCACATTACAGTACAAGGTTAAATATAAAGCATGATGAGAGATATTGGGAGTTGTGAGAGTTGATGGCATTTGGTCTTGACTGAAAAGATGAGGACAGGTTTCATAGCGGCAACTCTTAAGCTGGTCCTCAACAGTGAGTTTAATTTCAAGAGACTGTTATAAATTAATCTTGGCACCACAGATCAGGGAACTGCTAATGATTTGGTTCAGCAAGAGAAGAGTATGAGATAAGGTGATCAAAAAAAAAAGTAGAAATCTTTGTTTTAGGCTATGAAGTTTAGACTTTATTTGGAAGCAATGCAGGGTCTTTGAAAATTTAAATTATTAAATAGAAGAGCTACATTCTCAGAGTTTTACATTGGAAGGTTAATCTGAAGCATTCAGTATCTAGGACAAGTTTATAAATGAAGTAGGTGGTAAAATAGTTGCATTAAAATTCTCTTCAAATGGGTCAAGTGAGAAAGAATTGAAGTCTACCCTTTAGTGGGAATAGATAAAGAGAAGAATAATGAGGTAAATATTGGTGTGACTTGGCAACTGATTAGAGAGCATACTGAGGACTTTTGCCTGGATTGATTTCTTTTTTAATTCTAAACACCTTTTTACCTTAGAGTTTACCATTAGGGCTGATGAGTGATTATAGGCGCGAGTTTGTGCCATTAGATGCTCATAGTTTGCTTTCATATTTTAAATATTACTCATCACCCAGAATTTAAATACCCATTCAGTTATGGTAAGAAAACAAAGCAAAACCACCCGCACAGCCAGCCATTGCAGAGGAGAAATTGGTGCATCTGTTAGTTTACTTCACCTGTGTTTTGCTCTTCGTGTTGGCAACAATTCATGTTTAAGGAGACCCAGTCTAATCAAATAATCTAGAAAAGAAAGATTTAAAAACAAGAAATCTTTGCCTGAAATAAAAAATCCTTATAAAGTCAAATTGCATATCAACAACCATTTTCATGCTAGTACTCCTGAAGACACTCTTGTTAATAGGAAAGCTTTTTGTAGTATTGGAAATCAGGGATAACATTACCCTCTCTTCTTCAGCATATCTGAGTATGGTCATATGTATATAAGAATCTGAGTTTAATTGGTCCTCGTGGTTGTTTAGTTGCTATGTCATTTCTGACTCTTTGTGACCCCATGGACTGTAGGCCACCAGGCTTCTCTGTCCATGGGATTCTCCAGCCAAGAATACTGAAGTGGGTTGCCATTTTCTTCTCCAGGGGATCATCCCAACCCCACGGAATCGAACCCACGTCTCCTGCATTGCAGGCAAATTCTTTACCACTGAGCCACCTGGGGAGCCCTTAATTGGTCCTTGCCACACATCAGTTTTGCTCTACAAGTTTGATGTGCTGAATGCAGGAAACCTTCCAGAATAAATGGATAGGAAAAAAAATTCTGTCCCAGCTGTATGAGTGATTTAACTTCCTTATTCTCCCCTAGATACAGTGAAGCAGTCTACCAAAGAACTTGAAAAAATAAATGATTAATGGGAATAGTTGCCCTTTTTCCATTGCCTTCCAAGAATAACTGGGTTACTAGTATGCAGGCAAATATGTGCACATCTGTGTGGTCACTTTGGACTGCCCCGGTTCTGTGGGGAAAACCTGAAGATAAGCCTGGAAGTGGAATAGATATTTGATACGATAGAGATGTCCTTCAGGATGAGAGTCTCTTAGGCATCCTCTTGCTCACTCTGCTAACACCACAGTGCAGGAGTTCTATAGTGATACTGGATCAACAGCATTAGGTCATCTAAAAGTAGCTCATTAAGTATTTGTGCTTGACCGGCTGGAGTTACTGCAAAACCTACTGAGACCCTGGAACTCCAGCTTTATGAGTGGGTAAGTTTATGTGAAGACAACTAAGCTGTGGTCATTGCTGCTTCTTGATTCAAATTGGATGTATCTCTTTTTGTAATGTAAAATCAAACTCTGCAGCAAGTAGCCAACAATCTGGACTGTCAGTTATACAGTTGTTTCTGAGTTCATATGCATTTTACTTAATTCTTTTTGTCTTGGAAGCAAATGTACTTCTGTGCATTGTGTACTTCTTTTAATAACAGATTTTAATAAACCATTTCTCTTTAAGCGTACAAACGGCTAGACGGTTCGACTGAATGCTGTAACAATCACAGCCTTACAGATGTTTGCTTTTCCTATAGAAATAATTTTAATAAGCGTTTGGTAAGTTGTCCTTGAAACAGTCTTGATTGCCTGATATAATTATATAATCATGTAGAACTAAAATGGAATCCTTGAAAACATTGCCCTTTTGGTTTATACCATTTTATTAAGATCTCTACATTTCACATGTCATATTTCATCTGAGAATCTTTAAAATATTTATAATAATAATATCTTACTTGGCCAGAGTAGAATAATTGAATCTAATTTATAGTAGATATACATGAATGGCATTTCCTTTATTGAACTTCATTCCTAATATGGTTGGTGACATGAAAGATATTGAAAGAATTTAACTTGGTGTTTTGCTTGTTAATGAATCATTTTTAATATTGACTAATTGATGTTCTGTCCCTAGCATACATGTCTACCTGCCCGGAAAGCAGTTGAAGCCACCCAAGTTTGTAGAACCAATAAAGACTGTAAGAAAAGCTCAAGTTCAAGTTTCTGTATAATACCTTCTTTGGAAACTCATACGCGCTTAATAAAAGTGAAACACCCACCTCAAATTGATATGTTATATGTAGGACATCCGCTGCACCTTCACTACACAGGTGGGTTTTATTGTGGTAGACCCTCAGAACATTGCTATGATGGCCTATATTCTCACTGGTAGAGACTCAGTACACACCTTGCATTAATTTCATTTGTTTGATCACTTTTTAAAATCTTGTTAACTTGTTCTTAAGCATTAAATGAAATTTAAGCAGTAGGAAAATAATCTGAATTTATAAAGCAAGATGGAGCTTAACCCCATGTCTACTTATGGAGAAAGACGTATTTTTTCTTCACTACCATTTATGTCCAAGTCACATAGATGACCTCTCAGATATTCTCTGAGTGTTTATTAAATTTCTCCAAGCTCCCAAATCAGTAGCAAGAGTAGCATATGCCAGAGAATGCCAGTAATCATAGTGATAATGATGATAAAGTAATTTGTGAATAACACATGAATTTTATATGAATATAATTTCAGAATCAGACCAGCGTAAATGCTTTAACAGTGACAACATGATTGGATTAAACATATAGCTTGTCCATATGGCTCAAGATCATACAGAAGAACTATGCAAAAAAGATCCTAATGGCCCAGATAACCACGACGCTGTGATCACTCATCTAGAGCCAGACATCCTGGAGTGCAAAGTCAAGTGGCGGTGATGGAATTCCAGCTGAGCTATTTCAAATCCTAAAAGATGATGCTATTAAAGTGCTGCACTCAATACACCAGCAAGTTTGGAAAACTCAGCAGTGGCCAGAGGACTAGAAGAGGTCCGTTTTCATTCCAATCGCAAAGAAAGGTAATGCCAAAGGATGCTCAAACTACATTTGCACTCATCTCACACACTAGCAAAGTAACGCTCAAAATTCTCCAAGCCAGGTTTCAACAGTACATGAACCAAGAACTTCCAGATGTTCAAGCTGGATTTAGAAAAGGCAGAGGAACCAGAGATCAAATTGCCAACATCTGCTGGATCAATGAAAAAGCAAGAGAGTTCCAGAAAAACATCTATTTCTGCTTTATTGACTATGCCAAAGCCTTTGACTGTGTGGATCACAACAAACTGTGGAAAATTCTTCAAGAGATAGTAATACCAGACCACCTTACCTGCCTCCTGAGAAACGTGTATGCAGATCAAGAAGCAACAGTTAGAACCAGGCATGGAAAAACGGACTGGTTCCAACTTGGGAAAGGAGCATGTCAGGGCTGTATATTGTCATCCTTCTATGCAGAGTACATCATATGAAATGCTGGGCTGGATGAAGCACAAGCTGGAATCACGATTGCAGGGAGAAATATCAATAACCTCAGATACACAAGATGATACCACCCTTATGACAGAAAGGGAAGAGGAACTGAAGAGCCTCTTGATGAGAGTGAATGAGGAGAGTGAAATAGCTGGCTTAAAATGCAACATTCCAAAAATGAAGATTATGGCATCCAGTCCCATCACTTCATGGCAAATAGATGGGGAAACAATGGAAGCAGTGACAAGACTTTATTTTGGGGGGCTCCAAAATCACTGCAGATAGTGACTGCAGCCATGAAATTAAAAGACGCTTGCTCCTTGGAAGAAAAGCTATGACAAGCCTAGACAGCATAGCAGAGACATCACTTTGCCAACAAAGATCCGTATAGTCAAGGCTGTGGTTTTTCCAGTAGTTATGTATGCATGTGAGAGTTGGACCATAAAGAAAGCTAAGCGCCAAAGAATTGATTGTTTTGAATAGTGGTGTTGGAGAAGACTCTTGAGAGTCCCTTGGACTGCAAGCGTGGAATACCAGTTGAGCTATTTCAAATCCTGAAAGATGATGCTGTGAAAGTGCTGCACTCAATATGCCAGCAAATTGGGAAAACTCAGTAGTGGCCACAGGACTGGAAAAGGTCAGTTTTCATTCCAGTCCCCAAAAAAGGCAATGCCAAAGAATGCTCAAACTACCGCACAATTGTACTCATTTCACACGCTAGTAAAGTAATGCTCAAAATTCTCCCAGCCAGGCTTCAGCAATACATGAACCATGAACTTCCAGATGTTCAAGCTGGTTTTAGAAAAGGCAGAGGAATCAGAGATCAAATTGCCAACATCCGCTGGATCATCGATAAAGCAAGAGAGTTCCAGAAAAAATCTATTTCTGCTTTATTGACTATGCCAAAGCCTTTGACTGTGTGGATCACAATAAACTGTGGAAAATTCTGAAAGAGATGGGAGTACCAGACCACCTGACCTCCCTCTTGAGAAACCTGTATGCAGGTCAGGAAGCAACAGTTAGAACTGGACATGGAACAACAGACTGGTTCCAGATAGGTAAAGGAGTACATCAAGGCTGTATATTATCACCCTGCTTATTTAACTTGTATGCAGAATACATCATGAGAAACACTGGGCTGGAAGAAGCACAAACTGGAATCAAGATTGCCGGGAGAAATATCAATAACCTCAGATATGCAGATGACACCACCCTTATGGCAGAAAGTGAAGAAGAACTAAAAAGCCTCTTGATGAAAGTGAAAGAGGAGAGTGAAAATGTTGGCTTAAAGCTCAACATTCAGAAAACTAAGATCATGGCATCCGGTCCCATCACTTCATGGCAAAATAGATGGGGAAACAGTGGCTGACTTTATTTTTCTTGGCTCCAAAATCACTGCAGATGGTGACTGCATCCATGAAATTAAAAGACGCTTACTCCTTGGAATTTGGAAAACTCAGCAGTGGCCACAGGACTGGAAAAGGTCAGTTTTCATTCCAAACCCAAAGAAAGGCAATGCCACAGAATGCTCAAACTACTGCACAGTTGCACTCATCTCACACGCTAGATGGTGATTGTAGCCATGAAATTAAAAGACACTTATTCCTTGGAAGGAAAGTTATGACCAACCTAGATAGCATATTAAAAAGCAGAGACATTACTTTGCCAACAAAGGTCCATCTAGTCAAGGCTATGGTTTTTCCGGTGGTCATGTATGAATGTCAGAGTTGGACTGTGAAGAAAGCTGAGCACCAAAGAATTGATGCTTTTGAACTGTGGTGTTGGAGAAGACTCTTGAGAGTCCCTTGGACTGCAAGGAGGTCCAACCAGTCCATCCTAAAGGAGATCAGTCCTGGGTGTTCATTGGAAGGACTGATGCTAAAGCTGAAACTCCAGTACTTTGACCACCTCATGCGAAGAGTTGACTCGTTGGAAAAGACTCTGATGCTGAGAGGGATTGGGGGCAGGAGGAGAAGGGGACGACAGAGGATGAGATGGCTGGATGGCATCCCCGACTCGATGGACATGTGTTTAAGTGAACTCCGGGAATTGGTGATGGACAGGGAGGCCTGGCACCTGAGATTCATGGGGTCACAAAGAGTCGGACACGACTGAGCACCTGAACTGAACTGAACTCCTTGGAAGGAAAGTTATGACCAACCTAGACAGCATATTAAAAAGCAGAGACATTACTTTGCCAACAAAGGTCCATCTAGTCAATGCTATGGTTTTTCCGGCGGTCATGTATGAATGTCAGAGTTGTACTGTGGAGAAAGCTGAGCACCAAAGAACTGATGCTTTTGAACTGTGGTGTTGGAGAAGACTCTTGAGAGTCCCTTGGACTGCAAGGAGATCCAACCAATCCATCTTAAAGGAGATCAGTCCTGGGTATTCATTGGAAGGACTGATGTTGAAGCTGAAACTCCAATACTTTGGCCACCTGATGCAAAGAGCTGACTTATTGGAAAAGACCCTGATGCTGAGAAAGATTGAGGGCAGGAGGAGAAGGGGACAACAGAGGACGAGATGGTTAGATGGCATCACCGACTCAATGGACATGGGTTTGGGTGAACCCAAAGTTCACAGGGAGTTGGTGATGGACAGAGAGGCCTGGCATGCTGTGGTTCATGGGGTTGCAAAGAGTCGGGCACGACTAAGTGACTGATCTGAACTAACTGAACTGGACTGCGAGGAGATCCAACCAGTCCATTCTGAGGGAAATCAGTCCAGAATATTCATTTGAAGGACTGATGCTGATGCTAAAGCTCTAATACTATGGCCACCTGATGCAAAGAAATGACTCATTTGAAAAGACCCTGATGCTGGGAAGGATTGAATGCAGGAGGAGAAGGGGATGACAGAGGATGAGAGGGTTGGGTGGCATCACCAACTTGATGGACATATGAGTTTGAGCAAGCTCTGAGAGTTGGTGATGGACAGGGAAGCCTGGCGTGCTGCAATCCATGGGGTTGCAAAGAGTCGGACATGACTGAGCAACTGAACTGAACAAGATCATATAGTCTAACTTATTTTGTTGTATAAGATTTTATATGTTCCCTTTTTAATAACTTTTACTGAAATATAATTAACATATCATATAATTTACCCTTTTAAAGTATACAGTTCAGTAGTGTTTAATATATTCAGAGTTGTGGAACCATCACCACAGTCTAGTTCCAGTATTTTTTCACCACTCCAAAAAGCCTAATACCCATTAGGAACCTATTCTACTTCTCAACACCCACCTACCCCATCCCTTGGCAACCACTTAATCTACTTTCTGTTTCTGCAAATTTGCCTGTTTCCACACATTTCCTATAAATAGAATATTTTGTGATTGGCTTCTTCCCCTTAGCATAATGTTTTCAAGGTTCATCCATGTTGTAGTTTGTGTTGGTGCATTATTCCTTTTTTATTGTGAAGTAATAGTCCGTATTGAAAAGCAGAGACATTATTTTGCCAACAAAGGTTCGTCTAGTCAAGGCTATGGTTTTTCCAGTGGTCATGTATGGATGTGAGAGTTGGACTGTGAAGAAGGCTGAGCGCCGAAGAATTGATGCTTTTGAACTGTGGTGTTGGAGAAGACTCTTGAGAGTCCCTTGGACTGCAAGTAAACCCAACCAGTCCATTCTGAAGGAGATCAGTCCTGAGTGTTCTTTGGAAGGACTGATGCTAAAGCTGAAACTCCAGTACTTTGGCTATGTCATGTGAAGAGTTGATTGATTTGAAAAGACTCTGATGCTGGGAGGGATTGGGGGCAGGAGGAAAAGGGGACGACAGAGGATGAGATGGATGGATGGCATCACTGACTCAATGGACATGAGTTTGAGTGAACTCCGGGAGTTGGTGGTGGACAGGGAGGCCTGGCGTGCAATTCATGGGGTCGCAAAGAGTCGGACATGACTGAGCGACTGAACTGAACTGAACTGAACTGAATATTCCATTGTATGGATATATTACTTTTTCTGTATTTATTCATCAATTGATGGACATGTGGGTTTTATGTTATTCTTTAAAAGGCTCTCTCATTGCTCTGTAGTCGTATCCTAAGATACAACTTGGGTCATTTCTCTCATTTATTGTTTTGACACTAGGTGTCTCTGGAGTACAGATATTATATACATCCTCAACAAATGTAGAAATAACCCTCTTCAAGGTAATTTTCAAGAAATGTGTGCTATGAGTTCTATTTAATTATAACAGAGTTTTTAAGTGTTTTAACAAAAACAGAGTAATGGAATCCACAAAGTGAAGGAAATCTTAAAAATCCCCTAGTATTAATCCTTGTTTTAGCAATGAAGAAAACACTGAGACCAAAAAAGATTAAGTCACATAATAGTTGGAGTGAACATGATTTTAAGGTTATACCTCTTTGAAAAGATAAGGACTCTTGATATAAATTCTAGTGTAAAGTCATTCTCTGTATTTGGTAGTCATAGTTGGTATATAATCAGTTTTTATTTTAGTCTCATCTCACAATATAAATGTACTTTGAGACATGAATTTCTGTATCCCACTCTTTTTATTAGATGTTCTAGAATTGTTGATTTACTTTTATAGTTGGGCCATCGAGCCTGTTTGCATATGTTTGGGTTGGGCTTTCTCAAATCAGTTTAATAGGCTAGTCCAGTCTATACCCACATAGTAAAATTCATTTTTCTGTTGCTTACCTGTATAAATAATGTTAATTATTTCTTATTTTTCTTTTTTAGTGAGCATCACCAGTTTTATCCCACGTTTCAAGTTTCTAAGCATAGATCTGCCTGTGGTTGTGGAGACATTTGTCAAGTATCCTTTCTGATGTGAAAGATTTTAAAAGTGTGCTATTTGGAACTTGATCAGTTTTACCTTGACTAGACAGCTTGAACAGACCTTACAAGTATCAATCTACTGCTAACACACACAAAAAATGGACTTTAAAGTTGAGAAAGATCAGATTGTACCTAGGAAGGAAGAAGTCAGAAAAGAGAGATTGATTGGGAAGAGAGAAAGGTTAAGGTGTGGAAGAGAAAGAACCTAGAAGACAAACTGAGAGTTGAAGTTTAGAGGTCTAAAACCTTTGAGTATGTTTATAAAGGATGAAGTCTTCAGCTACTAAATGAGGCGATGTGTTCCACCCCTCCTGAGCCTGTTGACTCTGACCAAATGGAGGAATACATAAGGGACATCAAACTGATTCCCACTACTGAAATAGCACTCCACAGAATCTCATGTGTTCTTTAGCATATTATGTTTGCATATAAAGAGATTTTTCATTGGTTATTATATAGAATTTGAATATATTTGAACAGTTTGAAAAGGTTCTTTATTTTTGTCACTTTTAAATCTTTAATTTCTTTCCTTAATGATTTGCAAAAAAACAGAGACAGAAAGTAAATGAGCAAATATTAGTTAACAAATGAGTTACTGTAAAAAGGATACAGTCAAAATTGTACCTTGTAGAATGCAGCTTTATCTCAGAGATATTTACACTATGACCTTACAGATGATAGTAAAATAGAGTTCAAGGGACTAAAATCTTTATAAATCAAGCAATACTTTGTAAGGATTGAAGAGGAATTTTCCCTCATTTCTTATTCTTTCCATATTCCTTTCTCTTGTATCATTAAAGAGAAAGTCTTTCAAGGAATTCGTTACAGACTGCCTTAGTTTACAGGTGGTTGGCTTTCATTTTTTGTCAAGTTTTTCTAACTTTGAAATAATACAAATCATTTGTTTTAAATAGAGATCTAAGAAGCAATAGCATTTACTGGTAGGCAGAGATTTTAAAAAAAAGGAGAGAAGTCCCCTGTAATCTCAAATCCACTCCTCGTAAAATACACACTTCTGACTCCCAGAAATGGCTTTGCATGCAGACCTCAGAGTAGGCTCCTTAACTGATTGCAACCAGGTACCTGATTTCCCTCTCGGGAGCTCTGGCAATTGTTAATGCAGTGCCCTGCTTTGCTTTGGACGGACAGTGGATTTTAAACTCTTTCCTAGATGCTACTCTTACCTCAGTGATTGGAGACAATGATGTCAAAGATCTGATAGGATTTTTCATCTTGCTTGGTGGCAGTATACTTTTGGCTGCCAATGTGGCCCTGGGCCTCTGGATGGTTACAGCACGGTAATATTTGGACTCATCTGATAGAATCTCTGAGTTACAATATATAATACTGAAAACCTTACTTGGTATGAAATAAAAAGTGATTCCTTAAAATTGCATTTTAGCCAACAACTTTAAGTTCTTTATTCAGCATATCCAAACTCTGGGATGGGGGAGAAACAGAAGAAATGAAAGACATACTCCATGATTACATTCTAGTTTTATAGACTGAACCTACAAACTTCAGATGCTTGTGGAACAATTGAAACAAGTGCAAATTCATGTTAAACCATTTTTGTGTGGCTATATACTGTATTGAAATACTGTAAAGGAAAACAGAATTGGGTAGAATTAATTGAGAAAAAACTTCCTGAAAAAGCATCATTAATCCAGATTTGAAGAAGACCAGACTTTGGCCAAGTGGGAAGGTGAGCATTTTCTTGGTCTATATTTCTTGTCTTTAATCTTGTTGGAAAAGTATTTTAAAATTCAGTGATTAAAAAAAAAAATTCAGTGGCTCAGATATTAAAGAATTCGCCTGCAATGCTGGAGACCTGGGTTCAATCCCCAGGTCGGGAAGATCTCTTGGAGAAGGGAAAGGCTACCCACTCCAGTATTCTTGCCTGGGAATTCCCATGGACAGAGGAGCCTGGCGGGATACAGTCCATGGGGTTGCAATGAGTCAGACACGACTGAGCAACTAACACACACGTTGTTTTGTACTCTTGACAACTGAGGTCTGATTACAATTAATAAAATTCTATAAAAGAAACTGCTGACGCAAAAGGGAACATCTTTGTTAAATGATCCCAGTAAATGAACACCTCGGAAGTAGACTCTATAATATGAGACATGTCTTGCCACCCAAGAGTTGCCTCTTTGATAATATTCCCCCATACCCTCATAAAGCAGCAGCAGCCTTGACATTCAGAATGAGCTGTAGGAGGTATTTCCTACCTGCAGCATGTGAGCTTGAAACAGTTAGGGGCAAACCTCAAAACTGAGCCAGCTGGCTCTTGCAGCAGATCACAACACAGATCACAGAACCTTCTGCAGTCCTGGTTACCTTTTTCTACGAGCTTCAAAGGTTGGAACCGCTCCAGAATAGACATTTTCTCTTGTGCTGCTGGGGCTACCTTGGACCTAGCTCCTAGGCCCCTGTCTTCAAGAAGCAATTACTCTAAGCCATGAAGCATACTCTGTCCTCACCAGTGTCTTCCATATTTCTCTGTTGGGGAATTAAATACGTAGTTCTTCCTTTCTGCCTTTCCCCTAAGCTACCTCTGTGGGTCCACAAGAGACTTGGTAGTAGAGTGAGAATGGCTACATGTGAGAACAAATGTGGATTTGCTGGAGCCTGGTGACTGACTCAAGCCCGAAAGAGCCCTGCCTAGTTTGAGATCTTTCAGACTGGTGATGCAGCCCTGGAGGATCTAGGAAGTCAATAGGCCAGTGTGAAGCTATTGGTATTAAAACTATATGAGCATGCTGTTTTTATGATGAAAAATCTGTGCTCTCATATGCTCAAAAACATCAATAGTCATGTATCCAACTTTTTCACTAAGTGAGATATTCATGGGGTTCACCTCTTTCAGATTTATTGCTCTTAGGCAATAAAACTTTTTAATCATTTTTAAAGAAACTTTAGATTGTGTTATAAATCTGCCTGCCTTCTTGAAGAGAAATTGTATATTGAATATAATTTTAATATTTTTAAAATGACCTCTATTACCACTACTTAAAAACTGTACAGATTATTGGTTTATCCTAGGGAAAAAGCATTTGTTCTATTCTCAGGCAGACAGTCTTTCAGGATTAAAGTATATTAGCAGAGTAATGCACAGACCTATTCAGGTAATAAAGCTTGGGGACTACCATGAAATACTTATATTATTGATTTGATTACATGAACTAAGCAGTTTACTAATGAAATTGCTATATACATGCAGATAATTAAAAAAAAAAACAGAAAAAAATTCAATAGATGAAATCTTACCCATAAACTCCTTTCTCTGGATGGAAAAAAAAAACAAGCACATCATTTTCTTATGGCTTTTAAACACCTTGGTCTTCTGCTCCATTGGGTCAGAATTTGGGAACAGTCTATTAGGATATTGAGCAGTTCAGTCCTGTTTTTACAGAAATAGCCTCATTGTGTAAGAAAGGAAATGTTATGTGTTGTCTCTTCAGCCTCATTGTGGGCACTTCTAGAGCAAGGACCATGTCATACTCATCTTTCTGTCCCTGCACAATGCATGAGACATCAAAACTACTTAATAAATGTGGTTGAATGAATGATGTTTAGTGTTATTTATGGATTAGAAAAGCATGTTTCTATTTAAGTAAGCTGTAAAAAGTGTTATTGAATATTCATGTAAATGTATGTTAACATAAAAAAATAGCTTGGAAGATCTTTGTGTCCCTGGTAGATTATCATCTTTATGAATATAGTTCATTTTGGTTTCTATAGAGCCATTTAAAAAATGAATTATTTTAAGGATTTGAAGAAAGTGTTGTGTTGTCACTTGTTCAACAGTAAAACTGTATTTTCAGTGTTCTACTCTGCATTGTCTACATTTTTGAGGGTTGTTTTTAATCACTTAAAACCTGTAAAGAATGTATATATCCTTTTCAGCATCTCTGTTTGAAAAGACATGCAGTGAAACTTGACCTTTTGATAATTGCTCTTACAGGTCATCTGTTCTAATGGTAAATTGTTTAAACAGGGGCTTCATGGGTATGTGGCTCTTAGTCATCAGTTTGTCCTGTGGTATTTATTGAATGTCCACATACTAATGGTACCCAGGTATTTTTTTCTATAAATCTTACAACTGAGTTTAACTTGAAGATACCATAGTTGCTGGCATTCAATGTTTAGCAATAAAAATAAATGTGTATCAGCATTCTATGTTTTAACATCTATGTGTTGTCTTTTTTTTAATTTGTATTCTTTTCTGTCAAAATTGTTCCTTTCACATACAGTACAATCTTAGATGCTTTAAAGTTCTTGATTCTAAACTCAGCCTCAGTTTTCACTTAAGCAATCATATATGAAAGTTGTTGACAGATCACAGAAAGAAGTCTTTTTAACGTGAAATCCCTGTGCTCTCACTACTGTTTTCGAAATGGCTTATTCATGGATGAGGAAAGAAGACTATCATGTTTCATTACTGTCTGACAGAAGTCTTCTCTAAGTTAGGCGATGTTTTTAGGAATTCATGAAAAGAAGTGTTTTAACTATGGTATTTGGTTCTTCTTCACTTTTTGCCCTGGTGCTTCCTACCATGTCCACAGAGACAACCTCCCAGACAAACACACACACACACACACACACACTCTCTCTCTCTCTCTCTCTCTCTCTCTCCCTCTCTCTCTCTCCCCCTCTCCCCCTCTCCCCTCTTCCCTCTCTTCCTCTCATTGTTTGATTGCTGCTGCTGCTAAGTCACTTCAGTCGTGTCTGACTCTGTGCGACCCCAGAGACAGCAGCCCACCAGGCTCCCCTGTCCCTGGGATTCTCCAGGCAAGACCACTGGAGTGGGTTGCCATTTCCTTCTCCAATGCATGAAAGTGAAAAGTGAAAGTGAAGTCGCTCAATTGTGTCATTGTGTCCGACTCCTAGCGACCCCATGGACTGTAGCCTACCAGGCTCCTCCATCCATGGGATTTTCCAGGCAAGAGTACTGGAGTGGGTTGCCATTGCCTTCTCCAATGGTTTGGTTACTAAGGGCCAAAAAATAGCCTGGGGATTTAACCCACTTCCTGATTGGTCAGCCCTCATTTCACTCCTCCTCTTTGCCTCTGATCCCATTAAGCTACAGTGAAGAGCCACAAGACTAGATGATTATCTATCAGCTTTACTGAGATATAATTAAACACTATAAAGTTCAGCTGTTTAAAGCATACAATTCAATGTAGACCAATTTTCTTTTAATAACTCATCAAATAATACTATACATATGCTTTAGTATAATCTAACTTTTTAAGTACTTGAACATGTAATAAAAGACAGGAAGAAAAAAAAAACCTTATTTCACAGCTATGTGAATTCTGGGAATGATTTTCACCATTGGAATAGAGTTGGGTAACAAATTTACTTTTAAGGTAAAGCATGTGGATATGCTTATTGAAACAGTAAACCTTTTAAAATCAGCACATATGCAAGCTACTTTTGCTGTTTAGGCCATACTAATTTGAATAATCCATTGTATATTTTATCAGACCGTGGCAAACGAATTCAATGAGGGGAAGGCCTCTTATTTCAGAATGTAATGCTACAATAGGTTATATTCAGGGTGGAGGTAGAAAAAGTAGCTAAAGGAAGTTACAGTTCTAATTACCAACCAGGTTATATTGTGTAGTTAGATTTCCCATTACAGAAAGAAAAAAAATACCCTCATATCTTAATTTTATTTAGCCAAAGGTCAATGAGTATTCAATAAATGTCCCTTCTTATTATCTGAGTGTTTCTCAGACTTTTGTACTTAAGTGCTCTTTACACTGTAGAGGCGGGAAAACCCTGAAGTATCTAAGAGTATAACCTTGTAATTGGCTCTCCATCCTATAAAATTGAATCTCACTTTATGTTACCTTTTTTTTTTATTTGACTTTGCTGATATGTGTGATCTAGTTCCCCAACCAGGGTTAGAACCTGGGCCCTGCTTTGGGAGCCTGGAGTCTTAGCCACTGGACCACCAGGGAAGTCCCTCAATTTATCTTAACTTCTTGTGAATTTTACATTCCATTAATCAGGCATCAGGAAGCCAGTCCCTCCTCTTAAAGATATGAAACTCTAAACTGTAAAAGAATTAGATGTTAAGGATATTAAGATTTTCTTCATGTCTAAAACACATTGATAGACAGATTCCTGGCAGTCCAGGGGTTAGAACTTGGCACTTTGACTTCCATGGCCTGGGTTCAATCCCTGGATCTGAGAACTAAGACCCTGCAAGCCATGCAGTGCAACTAAAAAAATAAATAAAACACATTGGTAGAAAGTAGTTTATAACAGCTGGTCTGTAAACTAGTGACAGTCTATGTTGGTGTCCTTGGATCCATAGTGAAATAAAGATAATGTGTGTGATTAAAATGTTACCTGCACTTTCACTTTTCACTTTCATGCACAGAAGAAGGAAATGGCAACCCACTCCATTGTTCTTGCCTGGAGAATCCCAGGGATGGGGGAGCCTGGTGGGCTGCCGTCTATGGGGTCGCACAGAGTTGGACACGACTGACGTAACTTAGCAGCAGCAGCAGCAGCAGCTGCCCTTTATCAAAGAGCTCTCCTTTATTTGGGGTATGGAAATACAATAATTTCACTTAGCATTTAATGACTCTCTGTAACTGACACACATTCATTGGCAAGGTGTGAGGCTTTCTTGTTTACCCAAATCTTCACCTCCTCCTGAATTATCTGACTTCCATGTTCTGTCAGATCCCTTGATGCAAAATGGTATTTCCTTTAAATTTGCATTTCTCATATTATTAATAATGTTGCACATCTATATTTGCTTAGCCATTTGGACTTTTCATTCTGCTAATTGCTTATTGTTATCCTTCATTCAGTTTTCCATCGAGCATCCTAAATTTTTCTTACTGATCCATAGGAATTTCTTATACAGTCTACATTATGGACTAAGAGACTACAGCTTGAAAGCCAAATCCTGCTCACCGGCTATTTTTATAAATAAGTTTCTATTGAAACACAACCATATTCTTTCAGTTTTGTATTGTCTATGGCTGCTTTCATGCTATAACAACAGAGTTGAACAGGTGCAATAGAGACCATATGGCCCATAAAACCTAAAATATTTTTTATTTACAGAATAACCCATGTTCTAGATATCAACTCTTGTCCATTTCAGATGTTGCAAATAATTTTTCCTAGTCTATCACCCATCTGTAAATTTTTATTTGTGAGATCCTTTGTTGAACAAGGATTTTTAGTTTGATGTAAAGTCTATTAATTTCTTGATTCATTGTTTGTATTTTGTGAGTCTTACTTACAAAGTTCTGTCCTGTCCCAAAGTCATAGCAATATCCTATACTTTCTTTTCTGTGC